>NC_091991.1:14215308-14515308 GCF_044704955.1 Pristiophorus japonicus
GGGGGGGGCGGGGAGGTGGGGGAGGTTGTACTTGGACTGGGGTAAGGCACTTTGGCTGGCTCTTGCTGTCTTCTGGGGAGCTCTGTCCTCTGTCACTTCAGGAAGTCAAAGTGGATCGAGTTACAATTTGCAAAGTCAGTGAGACCTTGGGATGGGCAGTTCCAGTTACACATTCCTGTGAAACGTCAGGATGTAGCCTATCCTCCAAGGGGACCAATCGGAAATAAGGGATGGAGCCCGTTGGCCATTTTTGCAGTGCAAATAAGCACCTCCAAGAAAATTCTCCTCATTTCCCGACCGGATTTATCAGTAACTATCCTGTATTTATGGCCCTAGTTTTGGATTCTCCCACAAGTGGAAACATTCTCTCGACATCTGCCCTGTCCAACCCATTCAGAATTTTAAAAAGCTCGATCAGGTCCCCTCTGAGTCTTCCCTTTTCTAAAGAAAAAAAGGCCTAACTGGTTCAATCTTTCCCGAATGTTGTAATCAGCACTGGAAGCAAAATCTAGAATAGCTTACAAAAGGGAAGTGGAGTAATTGAAAAGGGTTTGGGGAAAGGGCTTGGCACTGGAACTAAGGAGCTAACTCTTTCAGAGGGATGGCACAGGGACGATGGGCCGAATGGCCTCCTGAGCTGTGAACGGTGCCGATGATATTTTGCAGCGGGTTTGTTTGTGCCCAGCTTTGGTGCGTTGTCGCGGATGTGAACGGTCGATGGATTCACTGGGCAGACAGGCGGCAACACAGGCAAAACATTTTAAAAATTGATCCCTTCACGTGTCACCCAAATAAACGGTATAAAAGATTCAGGATTTACCACAAGCACAATGCAAGCTAACAAAATCAGAGCTCCGAAATCTCATCACTATCTTAAATAGCATCACAGAATGGCTACTCCTTTTTGAAAGCCACGATTGAGTCTGCCTCCAGCACCCTCTCAGGCCGTGCATTCCAGATCCTAACCACTCGCTGCGTAAAAAGGTTTTTCCTCATGTCGCCTTTGGTTCTTTTGCCAATCACCTTAAATCTGCGTCCTCTGGTTCTCGACCCTTCCACCAATGGGAACAGTTTCTCTCTCTCTACTCTGTCCAGACCCCTCATGATTTTGAACACCTTGATCAAATCTCCTCTCAACCTTCTCTGCTCCAAGGAGAACAACTCCAGCTTCTCCAGTCTATCCATGTTACTGAAATCCCTCATCCTGGAAACCATTCTAGTAAATCTTTTCCGCACCCTCTCCAAGGCCTTCACATCCTTCTTAAAGTGCCGTGCCCAGAATTGGACACAATACTCCAGTTGAGGCCGAACCAGTGTTTTATACAGGTTCATCATAACTTCCTTGCTTATATATTCATACAAAAAGAATTCTGACCTTGAGAGTGTCGAGATTCGTATGATTCTGGAAGGATTGGAGAAATACGACAGGCCTGAGTTAGTGGGTTAGTTAAGGCTCTGTGAAATTTGTCATAAAACCCTTGATGAGTGAAAGGTTACTGGACGATGTCTGCCACCTAGTGGCTACTGGCTGAAATCTCAGCCTACTGCAAAAGTCTTAAATCTGCGGATAAAACGATTAGCTCGAGGAATCATTGGCCCGGTGAGTTGGAATATATACTTCCCCTCAGGGCCTAGGCCTGGATCCAGAAGGGAAAGCAAATCGAAGATGTTCCTTTATGGCAGCTGCTCCCGATCAGACGGGATTTTTAGTCAAGTTTCCACAATCTGCCCAAAACGGGACTGTGATGACTTGGGCAGCCTGACAGACACAATGCCAACACTTGCCGGAGGGTTTGGGGACAGATTCAGGAGGAACAGGAGGTAGTTAATCACATCTACCAGTGAGACACTGGGAGCCGCTGATTCCCCAATCGCCTTCAGGAGGAATGAGACAGAGGTTTTCCCAAGAATGACCTCTGGTTTCTCTCTGTTTTCCCTTTCTCGGGGCACTGCTGTCACAGCGTCTCACCCTCCAGTGGCTGGGCTCACTGAGCCCCCTACAATCACACCAAGAGGCCAGAGGGATAGATAGCAAGGTAAAGCAAACGGTTACACACTGCTGCAGAGTGGAAGGGTTGTCAGGGGGTTTTGGAGAGGTAACATATTCCTTATCCAGGATATGGATACAGAGACTGCGTAGTGCTTGGCTCTCGGGCAACAGGGGCCCCAATGTTCAGACTGTTCCTGTGGGATAGGATGTGGATTCCCAGTCACCCTCACAGGCCCACAAGGCTACAGAGACTGCACATGTCCAGGGTTCAGTGAGCACCACAGTATCCAACTTTCGAAGCCTGTTCTTGTAACACTACACAACAAGACGACTGAAACATCTTCCTCACATCCCATCATTTCCCAAATGCCCACTGGCTCTTGTCTCAGTTTGCACTCTGTCCCTAATCAGCACTTTCCCCTCCGTCACCAATGCCGCTGTCCTGCTGTGTCTAGGTCTGCAGACTGCAAAGCTGGAGTGCACTGGCACCGATGTAGATTTGGAACCAAATTAAGGGCATGATTTAGCGTTTATCTAATCTGAAGTTTGAGGCGAGATACAGTGCTGCAATAAGCCAGGAGGTCAGATGTATCGAAGTATAAAGGATAGAGTTCTTGTACACCACAGACAAGGAACGACAGATTATGATTCCAGAGAAGCGAGAGGGGATCGTGGGAATATCAAACCAGTACAGACAAACTGGTTCAATTTAAATTAGTCATCAACTTATGTTTTGATTCAGGGTTGAGTCACCTCCAGGGATACTCATTAATCTTGATAATCTATGCACAAGAAATTGAAATAGAAAATATACTGATGTACATCATCATGGGGATTGGAGGTTGATAGAGTTGAGGAATATTCCTGGAGCATCCCAGGATTCTTCCCAATAAAATGGATTTGTGGTATAGATTTCCCTCTAACCTTTTCCAGTTCTGACAAAGGGTCATCGACCAGAAACCTACATGCCCTTTCTCTCTCCACAGATGGGGTGTTTCCAGCATTTCCTGTTTATATTTCAGATTTCCACTATGCACAGGATGTTGCTTTTGGATTAAAAAAAATTTTTTAAATTTGTTCCTGGGATGTGGGCGTCGCTGGCAAGGCCGGCATTTATTGCCCATCCCTAATTGCCCTTGAGAAGGTGGTGGTGAACCGCCTTCTTGAACCGCTGCAGTCCGTGTGGTGAAGGTGCTCCCACAGTGCTGTTAGGCAGGGAGTTCCAGAATTTTAACCCAGTGACATTGAAGGAACGGCCGATATATTTCCAACATGGGATGGTGTGTGACTTAGAGGGGAACTTGGAGGTGGTGGTGTTCCCATGCATCTGCTGCCCTTGTCCTTTTAGGGGGTAAAGATCACGAGTTTGCGAGTTTGGGAGGTGCTGCCGAAGAAGCCTTGGCATGTTACTGCAGTACATCTTGTAGATACACTGCAGCCACGGTGCGCCAGTGGTGGAGGGAGTGAATGTTGAAGGTGGTGGATGGGGTGCCAATCAAACAGGCTGCTTTGTCTTGGATGGTGTCGAGCTTCTTGAGTGTTGTTGGAGCTGCACTCATCCAGGCCAGTGGGGAGTATTCCATCACATTCCTGACTTGTGCTTTGTAGATGGTAGAAAACCTGCTCTTGTAGCCACAGTATTTATGTGGCTGGTCCAGTTAAGTTTCTGGTCAATGGTGACCCCCAGGATGTTGATGGTGGGAGATTCGGTGATAGTAATGCCGTTGAATGTCAAGGGGCGGCGGTTAGACTCCCGCTTGTTGGAGATAGTCATTGCCTGGCACTTGTGTGGCACGAATGTTACTTGCCACTTATCAGCCCAAGCATAACTATCGTCCAGTTTTGCTGCATACAGGCATGGACTACTTCATTTTCTGAGGAGTTGCGAATGAAACTGAACACGGTGTCATCAGCAAACATCCCCACTTCTGACCTTATGATGGAGGGATGGTCATTGATGAAGCAGCTGAAGATGGTTGGGCCTAGGACACTGCCCTGAGGAACTCCTGCAGCAATGTCCTGGGGCTGTGATGATTGACCTCCAACAATGACAGCCATCTTCCTTTTTGCGAGGTATGAGTCCAGCCAATGGAAAGTTTTCCCCAATTCCCATTGACTTCAGTTTTACTCGGGCTCCTTGATGCCACACTCGGTCAAATGCTGCCTTGATGTCAAGGGCAGTCACTCTCACCTCACTTCTGGAATTCAGCTCTTTTGTCCATGGTTGGACCAAGGCTGTAATGAGGTTTAAAGCCGAGTGGTCCTGGCGGAACCCAAACTGGGCATCGATGATCAGGTTATTGGTGAGTAAGTGCCACTTGATAGCACTGTTGACGACACCTTCCATCACTTTGCTGATGATCGAGTGGAGGCTGTTGGGACAGTAATTGGCTGGATTGGATTTGTCCTGCTTTTTGTGGACAGGACATACCTGGGCAGTTTCACTTTCAATTTTCCATCCAAAGTGTGAGACTGTCTGTGAGGAGACTCAGTCTATCTCCTCTCGGTTCATCTCCCCCCCGTGAGGAGACTCGGTCTATCTCTCTCCCCTCACCTCCCCCCCCCCCCCCCCACCGTGAGGGGACTCGGTCTATCTCCCCACCGCCGTGAGGAGACTCGGTCTATCTCCCCCCCGTGAGGAGACTCGGTCCAACCCCCCACCCCCGGTGAGGAGACTCTGTCTATCTCCCCCCCGCCCCGTGAGGAGACTCAGTCTATCTCTCCCCGTGAGGAGCATGTACCAGGGATTTCAGGGTGATGTTTTTGAAGAGAAACGCTCACGTGTAGATGAATCAGAGAAACCGATGCCTGTAGATTGCCTCTCCTCATACTTCCTACCAAATGTATCACTTCAAACTTCTCGGCATTAAATTCCATCCGCCACATGTCTGCCCATTTCATCAATCAGTCTATCTCCCCTTGAGGTCTGCTGCTATCCTCCTCACTATTTACTGCATTTACGAGTTTAAATCATCTGCAAACTTTGAAATGATGCCCTGTCTACCCAGGTTCTGGTAATTAATATCTATCAAAAAGAACAGTTGTCCTAATACTGACCCTGGGGAACACCACTGTATACTCCTTGCAGTCTAAAAAACAACCGGTCTCCACTACTCTCTGCTTTCTGTCCCTCAGCCAATGTTGTATCTGTTGTGTATGTAGAACATAAGTATACTCCCTGTACACTCAATGTAAAGTTACATAAGACTACTGGATATACCTTCAGAGTGTATACATTATGCTTGTACCACCAGAGGGTGCAACTGGTGGAGACCTAGGGGTCACCTGTACACCACAGGTAACCAGGTATAAAAGGGAACTCACCGTGCTGTACCCTCACTCAGAAGCTGCAATAAATGGCCTAAGGTCATCACAGTTCAAGTACAATATCTTGCTTTGTGGAGTCATTATTAGAGTGCTTACACACACAATAGTATCCATGCGAACAAGTCTATTATGGCACTTTATCAAACGTCAAGAATAATCGAATTCTCAGCCAGGGATCTGTGCTGACTGGGTACAGGCAGGAGATGGGGGAGGGGGAGGAGCAGACTCATGATTAAAAGGCAAACGCTTTGAAGTAGCAAAAAGGAGAAAACTAGAGAACACAAGAATTCAGAGCAGTAGTCGGCCATTTGGCCCCTCCAGTCTGCTCCGCCATTCAATAAGATCATGGCTGATCTTCGACCTCAACTCCACTTTCCCGCCCAATCCCCATATCCCTTTAGTATCCAAAAATCGATCTCGGTCTTGTTCCACTCCAGGGGCTCGAGCACAAAAATCCAGGCTGACACTCCAGTGCCGTACTGAGGGAGCGCCGCACTGTCGGAGGGGCAGTACTGAGGGAGCGCCGCACTGTCGGAGGGGCAGCACTGAGGGAGAGCCGCACTGTCGGAGGGGAACCACTGAGGGAGCGCCGCACTGTCGGAGGGGCAGCACTGAGGGAGTGCCGCACTGTCGGAGGGGCAGCACTGAGGGAGCGCCGCACTGTCGGAGGGGCAGCACTGAGGGAGCGCCGCACTGTCGGAGGGGCAGCACTGAGGGAGCGCCGCACTGTCGGAGGGGCAGCACTGAGGGAGTGCCGCACTGTCGGAGGGGCAGCACTGAGGGAGTGCCGCACTGTCGGAGGGGCAGCACTGAGGGAGTGCCGCACTGTCGGAGGGGCAGCACTGAGGGAGTGCCGCACTGTCGGAGGGGCAGCACTGAGGGAGTGCCGCACTGTCGGAGGGGCCGTCTTTCTGATGAGACATTAAACCGAGCCCCTGTCGGCCCTCTCAGGTGGACATAAAAGATCCCACAGCACTATTTTGAAGAAGAGCAGGGAAGTTATCCCCGGTGTCCTGGCCATATTTATCTCTCAATCAACATAACAAAAACAGGTTATCTGGTCATTATCACATTGCTGTTTGTGGGAGTTTGTTGTGCGCAAATTGGCTGCTGCGTTTCCTACATTAATACAGTGACTGCACATCAAAAGTACTTCATTGGCTTTACATCACTTTGGGTCGTCCTGAGGTCATGAAAGGCATGATATAAAAGACTTTCTTTTTCCTTTTTTGAATATACTCAATGACTGAGTCTCCACAGCCCTGTGGGATAGAGAATTCCGAAGATTCATCATCCTCTGAAGAAATTTCTCCTCATCTCAGTACTCAATGGCCGACCCTTTATTCTGAGACTGTGAACTCCTGGTTCTAGACCCCGCAGCCAGAGGAAACAGCCTCCCACCATATATCCTGTCAATCCCTGTAAGAATTTATATGTTTCAATGGGATAGAAACATAGAAAATAGGTGGAGTAGGCCATTCGGCCCTTCGAGCCTGCACCACCATTCAATATGATCATGGCTGATCATTCACCTCAGTACCCCTTTTCCCTCTTTCTCTCCAGACCCCTTGATCCCTTTAGCCGTAAGGGCCATATCTAACTCCCTCTTGAACATATCCAATTAACTGGCATCAACGACTCTCTGCGGCAGGGAATTCCACAGGTTAACAACTCTCTGAGTGAAGAAGTTTCTCCTCATCTCAGTCCTAAATGGCCTACCCCTTATCCTAAAGACAGTGTCCCCTGGTTCTAGACTTCCCCAACATCGGGAACATTCATCCCGCATCTAACCTGTCCCATCCCGTCAGAATCTTATACGTTTCGATGAGATCCCCTCTCATCCTTCTAAACTCCAGTGTATAAAGGCCCAGTTGATCCAGTCTTTCCTCATATGTCAGTCCAGCCATCCCTGGAATCAGTCTGGTGAACCTTCGCTGCACTCCCTCAATAGCAAGAACATCCTTCCTCAGATTAGGAGACCAAAACTGAACACAATATTCCAGGTGAGGCCTCACCAAGGCCCTGTACAATTGCAGTAAGACCTCCCTGCTCCTATACTCATATCCCCTAGCCATCATGCCATTTGCCTTCTTCACCGCCTGCTGTACCTGCATGCCAACTTTCAATGACTGATGAACCATGACACCCTGGTCTCGTTGCACCTCCCCTTTTCCTAATCTGCCACCATTCAGATAATATTCTGCCTTCGTGTTTTTGCCCCCAAAGTGGATAAACTCACATTTATCCACATTATACTGCATCTGCCATGCATTTGCCCACTCACCTAACCTGTCCAAATCACCCTGCAGCCTCTTAGCATCCTCCTCACAGCTCACACCACCACCCAGTTTAGTGTCATCTGCAAACGTGGAGATATTACACTCAATTCCTTCATCCAAATCATTAATGTATAATGTTAAGAGCTGGAGTCCCAGCACTGAACACTGCGGCACTCCACTAGTCACTGCCTCCCATTTCGAAAAGGACCCGTTTATCCCGACTCTCTGCTTCCTGTCTGCCAACCAATTTTCTATCCATGCCAGTACATTACCCCCAATGCCATGTGCTTTGATTTTGTACACCTTGTCAAAGGCCTTTTGAAAGTCCAAATACACCACATCCACTGGTTCTCCCTTGTCCACTCTACCAGTTACATCCTCAAAAAATTCCAGAAGATTTGTCAAGCATGATTTCCCTTTCACGAATCCATGCTGACTTGGACCGATCCGGTCACTGCTGTCCAAATGCGCTGCTATTTCATCCTTAATAATTGATTCCAACATTTTCCGCACTACTGATGTCGGGCTAACCAGTTTATAATTACCCATTTTGTCTCTCCTTCCTTTTTTAAAAAGTGGTGTTACATTAGCTACCCTCCAGTCCATAGGAACTGATCCAGAGTTGATAGACTGTTGGAAAATGATCACCAATGCATCCACTATTTCTAGGGCCACCTCCTTAAGTACTCTGCGATGCAGACTATCAGACCCCGGGGATTTATCGGCCTTCAATCTCATCAATTTCCCCAAAACAATTTCCCGTTTAATAAGGATATCCTTCAGTTCCTCCTTCTCACTAGACACTCGGTCCCCTAGTACATCCGGAAGGTCATTTGTGTCTTCCTTCGTGAAGACAGAACCAAAGCAATTGTTCAATTGGTCTGCCATTTCTTTGTTCCCCATTATTAATTCACCTGAGTCCGACTGCAAGGGACCTACATTTGCCTTCACTAATTTTTTTCTCTTCGGCATATCTACAGAAGCTTTTGCAGTCAGTTTTTATGTTCCCGGCAAGCTTCCTCTCGTACTCTATTTTCCCCCTCCTAATTAAACCCTTTGTCCTCCTCTGTTGAATTCTAAATTTCTCCCAGTCCTCAGGTTTGCTGCTTTTTCTGGCCAATTTATATGCCTCTTCCTTGGATTTAAGGCTATCCTTAATTTCTCTTGTTAGCCACGGTGGAGCCATCTTCCCCGTTTTATTTTTACTCCAGACAGGGATGTACAACTGTTGAAGTTCATCCATGTGATCTTGACTGTAGCAGAGGTTGCATCACATGAAAGATAAGTGTCTTTATATATTCAAAAAGGAGTTAGATGAAGTCCTTACTGCTAGTGAGATCAAGGGGTATGGCGAGAAAGCAGGAATGGAGTACTGAAGTTGCATGTTCAGCCATGAACTCATTGAATGGCGGTGCAGGCTAGAAGGGCCGAATGGCCTACTCCTGCACCTATTTTCTATGTTTCTATGTTTCTATCTATAAATGTTTGCCATTGCCTATCCACCGTCAACCCTTTAAGTATAATTTGCCAGTTTCTTCTAGCCAATTCGCGCCTCATGCCGTCGAAGTTAGCTTTCCTTAAGTTTAGGACCCTAGTTTCTGAATTAACTGTGTCACTCTCCATCTTAATAAAATAATTCTACCATATTATGGTCACTCTTCCCCAAGGGGCCTCGCACAACAAGATTGCTAATTAGTCCCTTCTCATTACACATCACCCAGTCTAGGATGGCCAGCTCTCTAGTTGGTTCCTCGACATATTGGTCAAGAAAACCATCCCTAATACACTTCAGGAAATCCTCCTCCACCGCATTGCTACCAGTTTGGTTAGCCCAATCTTTATGTAAGTTAAAGTCGCCCATGATAACTGCTGTACCTTTATTGCACACATCCCTTATTTCTTGTTTGATGCTGTCCCCAGCCTCACTACTACTGTTTGGTGGCCTGTACACAACTCCCACCAGCGTTTTCTGCCCTTTGGTATTCCGCAGCTCCACCCATACCAATTCCACATCATCCAAGCCAATATCTTTCCTTACTATTGCATTAATTTCCTCTTTAACCAGCAACACCACCCCGCCTCCTTTTCCTTTCTGTCTATCCTTCCTAAATGCTGAATACCCTTGGATGTTGAGTTCCCAGCCTTGGTCACCCTGGAGCCATGTCTCTGTGATGCCAATTACATCATATCCATTAACTGCTATCTGCGCAGTTAATTCATCCACCTTATTCCGAATACTCCTCGCATTGAGGCACAGAGCCTTCAAGCTTGTCTTTTTAAACACACCTTGCACATTTGGAATTTTGCTGTAATGTGGCCCTTTTTGTTTTTTGCCTTGGGTTTCTCTGCCCTCCACTTTTACTATTCTCCTTTCTATCTTTTGCCTCTGTCTCCCTCTTGTTTCCCTCTGCCTCCCTGCATAGGTTCCCATCCCCCTGCCATATTAGTTTAACTCCTACCCAACAGCACTAGCAAACACTCCCCCAAGGACATTGGTTCCGGTCCTGCCCAGGGTGCAGACCGTCCGGTTTATACTGGTCCCACCTCCCCCAGAACCGGTTCCAATGCCCCAGGAATTTGAATCCCTCCCTTCTGCACCACTGCTCAAGCCACGTATTCATCTGAGCTATCCTGCGATTCCTACTCTGACTAGCACGTGGCACTGGTAGCAATCCTGAGATTACTACTTTTGAGGTCCTACTTTTTAATTTAGCTCCTAGCTCCCTAAATTCGTCTCGTAGGACCTCATCCATTTTTTTTAACCTATATTGTTGGTACCTATATGCACCACAACAACTGGCTGTTCACCCTCCCTTTTCAGAATGTCCTGCACCCTCTCTGAGACATCCTTGACCCTTGCGCCAGGGAGGCAACATACCATCCTGGAGTCTTGGTTGCGGCCGCAGAAACGCCAATCTATTCCCCTTACAATTGAATCCCCTATCACTATCGCTCTCCCACTCTTTTTCCTGCCCTCCTGTGCAGCAGAGCCACCCACAGTGCCATGAACTTGGCTGCTGCTGCCCTCCCCTGATGAATCATCCCCCAAAGCGGTGTATCTGTTTTGCAGGGGGATGACTGCAGGGGACCCCTGCACTGCTCTTCCTGTTGGTCACCCATTTACTATCTGGCAGTGTACCCTTTACCTGTGGTGAGACCAACTCACTAAACGTGCTATTCACATCATTCTTAGCATTGTGCATGCTCCAGAGTGAATCCACCCTCCGCTCCAGTGCCGCAATGCGATCCGTCAGGAGCTGGAGGTGGATACACTTCCCGCACACGTCGTCGACAGAGACATTGTACATTAATGATTTAGACGAGGGGATTAAATGTAGTATCTCCAAATTTGCGGATGACACCAAGTTGGGTGGCAGTGTGAGCTGCGAGGAGGATGCTATGAGGCTGCAGAGTGACTTGGATAGGTTAGGTGAGTGGGCAAATGCATGGCAGATGAAGTATAATGTGGATAAATGTGAGGTTATCCATTTTGGTGGTAAAAACAGAGAGACAGACTATTATCTGAATGGTGACAGATTAGGAAAAGGGGAGGTGCAACGAGACCTGGGTGTCATGATACATCAGTCATTGAAGATTGGCATGCAGGCACAGCAGGCGGTTAAGAAAGCAAATGGCATGCTGGCCTTCATAGTGAGGGGATTTGAGTACAGGGGCAGGGAGGTGTTACTACAGTTGTACAGGGCCTTGGTGAGGCCACACCTGGAGTATTGTGTACAGTTTTGGTCTCCTAACTTGAGGAAGAACGTTCTTGCTATTGAGGGAGTGCAGCGAAGGTTCACCAGACTGATTCCCGGGATGGCGGGACTGACATATCAAGAAAGACTGGATCAACTGGGCTTGTATTCATGGAGTTCAGAAGAATGAGAGGGGACCTCATAGAAACATTTAAAATTCTGACGGGTTTAGACAGGTTAGATGCAGGAAGAATGTTCCCAATGTTGGGGAAGTCCAGAACCAGGTGTCACAGTCCAAGGATAAGGGGTAAGCCATTTAGGACCGAGATGAGGAGGAATTTCTTCACCCAGAGAGTGGTGAACCTGTGGAATTCTCTACCACAGAAAGTTGTTGAGGCCAATTCACTAAATATATTCAAAAAGGAGTTAGATGTAGTCCTTATTACGAGGGGGGATCAAGGGGTATGGCAAGAAAGCAGGAATGGGGTACTGAAGTTGCATGTTCAGCCATGAACTCATTGAATGGCGGTGCAGGCTCCAACGGCCGAATGGCCTACTCCCGCACCTATTTTCTATGTCTCTGTTTCCCACAGGAGGAGCATAACACGTGTCCGAGCTGTCCTGCCATGACTTAGCCCCCCTTAGATTAAGTTAAATTGGCAACAATGCTAAATGTTACTTACTGATAAAGAAGGACAAAGAAAAGCTACTCACCAATCACCAGCCAATCACTTACCCCCTTGGCTGTGACATCACCTTTCGATTTCTTTCTACTTCTTTATTGCCTTTTCCCTGCAGCTGCACAAGCTGGCCTTTGTAGGCCCCTCCGATCCCCGGACACACGCCTCAGCGACGCACATCCTGACTCCTGATCTCGCGGCCTTTATAGGCCCCTCCAATCCCCGGACACACGCCTCAACGACGCACATCCTGACTCCTGATCTCGCGGCCTTTATAGGCCCCTCCGATCCCCGGACACACGCCTCAACGACGCACATCCTGACTCCTGATCTCGCGGCCTTTGTAGGCCCCTCCGATCCCCGGACACACGCCTCAACGACGCACCTCCTGACTCCTGATCTCGCGGTCTTTATAGGCCTCTCCGATCCCCGGACACACGCCTCAACGACGCACCTCCTGACTCCTGATCTCGCGGTCTTTATAGGCCTCTCCGATCCCCGGACACACGCCTCAGTGACGCACATCCTGACTCCTGATCTCGCGGCCTTTGTAGACCTCTCCGATCCCCGGACTCACGCCTCAGCAACGCACCTCCTGACTCCTGATCTTGCGGCCTTTATAGGCCTCTCTGATCCCCGGACACACGCCTCAGCAACGCACCTCCTGACTCCTGATCTCGCGGCCTTTATAGGCCTCTCTGATCCCCGGACACACGCCTCAGCAACGCACCTCCCAACTCCTGATCTTGCGGCCTTTATAGGCCTCTCCGATCCCCGGACACACGCCTCAGCAACGCACCTCCCGACTCCTGATCTCGCGGCCTTTATAGGCCTCTCTGATCCCCGGACACACGCCTCAGCAACGCACCTCCTGACTCCTGATCTTGCGGCCTTTATAGGCCTCTCTGATCCCCGGACACACGCCTCAGCAACGCACCTCCCAACTCCTGATCTTGCGGCCTTTATAGGCCTCTCCGATCCCCGGACACACGCCTCAGCAACGCACCTCCCGACTCCTGATCTCGCGACCTTTGTAGGCCTCTCCGATCCCCGATCACCTCTCATTCTTCTAAACACGAGGGAATATCGGCCTAGTCCACTCAATCTCTCCTCAAAGGACAATCCCCCATCCCAGGAATTAAAGGCAGCATTTTCCCCAATTCCTGCCACATCAAAAATGAGAAACAGACGGGAGGGAAGTGGTGGCAGCCAGTAGTAATTAACCCTCAGATTCTGCAACCATAACTGACCAGAATCACTTTGGGGAAGTGAAAAATCAGAGTCAGAACTGAACAAACTGGGTGTGTATTTTCTATAGTGATCATGTGCAGGAGTATTCAAAACAAGTATCCCACAGATCGGGAACTGACTTCTGTACCATCTCCCTGCTCTTGGGTTGGAAATCACATGACTGTGATATACAAGGTAAAATACAACGGGCCGGAAATCCCAGCCTCCCCGGGTGGGTCCAGAATATGCACGGACCCAACGAGGCCTCACAAAAGCAGGTTTTCATGCCAAGACGCTCATGTGCTGAAAACCAGCTTTCTCAATGCTTGAAGATTTCTCCGTACAGATCCTCCGCATCCCCGGGAGAAGGACATCCGCGCGGGAGAGATTGGGCTATTTGCCCCACTCATGCCCGGAGAATGTCCTTCAAACTCTTTTGCTTAGTGAAAGCAGGCACATTAGCTTTCTTTTATCAGCGTAAGAGTTTTAAAACATAATTAAATTTAAACACTTATTTTTATATTAAAAAACACTGTCCATTAAGGCAAGTTTATTTTTAACACTATTAAAACACAAAAGAATTCCAAAAAATATTATTTTTTCTCTAAAATATTTAATTTCAATTAATTTTAAATATGAGAGGCGTTTTATTTATTTATTATGCTGTGTTTCGGTGTTTTAGGGTTTTTCTCACTGATAGTCATGGGAGGCCGTACAACAGAGCTCCCATTTTTATCAATGAGAATACTGCACAGTGATTGGTGGTCCCGGCCCACGTGACTCCAGCTTGTACGTACGGGGAAGTCCTATCTCGCCGTGCGCTGCGCAACGAATCTGGGCCTCCGACCGGGATCCCACGTTCCTCCGGGACCCCGTAGGTTTTTTGGGGTCGGAGGCATTCGTACGAAGGTTGCCTCGGACAGCAATTTTCCCCCTAAAATCATACGGTCAGGTAACAAACACTGGAGCTCACGCTAGGAGATATACGGGACCAACCCGGAATATCAGATGGGATGTGAGGTACAAACATGGTCACTGCTGCAATACGAGCATGAAAGGCTTAATGAGTTTGTCTGAAATGTATCTTTACAGAAACACCAGGCAGCTTAAAGCGAGTGTGTTACCGCTGGACGAAAGTGCGGAGAGTAGTCAGACAAACGGGTCGAATGTTTGCACACTGCTTTCCTGCGTGTAGTCTCGGGCCCCATCGTTCAGACAGCCACTGTCAACGTGAAGTTATACCCACCCCCCTCCTATATGGCTCATAGACACGAACCATGAACACCTCAAGTTGCTGGAGAAATACCACCGACGTCTCCGCAAGATCCTGCATATCCCCTGGGAGGACAGACGCACCAACGTTAGTGTCCTCGATCAGGCCAACATCCCCAGCATTGAAGCACTGACCACACTCGATTAGCTCTGCTGGGCAGGCCACATTGTTCGCATGTCAGGCACGAGACTGCCAAAGCAAGCGCTCTACTCGGAACTCCTTCACGGCAAACGAGCCAAAGGTGGGCATAGGAAACGTTACAAGGACACCCTCAAAGCCTCCCTGGTAAAGTGCAACATCCCCACTGACACCTGGGAATCCCTGGCCAAAGACTGCCCTAAGTGGAGGAAGTGCATCCGGGAGGGCGCTGAGCACCTCGAGTCTCGTCACCGAGAGCGTGCAGAAACCAAGCGCAGGCAGCGGAAGGAGCGTGCGGCAAACCAGTCCCACCCACCCTTTCTCTCAATGACTGTCTGTCCCACCTGTGACAGGGACGGTGGTTCTCGTACTGGACTGTTCAGCCACCTAAGGACTCATTTTTTTTAAAGAGTGGAAGCAAGTCTTCCTCGATTCAGAGGGACTGCCTATGATGATGATGATGGTATTAACACGATAGCCAGAATAAGTGAGACACTCACTCGACTGAAAATGGACCTCACTTCTCACGGAGTTTGGTTTGCGGATGAAAGTATCCCCTGCCCCAAACCCTGGTGTGAAGAACAGACTCCCGCGGAAGTTGGGCACAATCGGTTGTCATGGCAATAACTGGCATTAACAGGTTACAGTCCAAGTAGAGGTACAACAATGTCAATTCTTACCCAGTCCAAGTCGATGGTTATTGTGCACACAGCCAAGCCGGCGTGTTCTCTGAAATAAAGGAAAGAGGTTCAGTAGAAGCGATTTAACATGTTAATATTAATAACACGTCACGAGGTTGATGGAAGTACTGAAATAGATGATAGTTTCTGCAGCCTGCTTTTATCCAAAATTAAAGCTTTGTAATCTGCAAACTTTTATGTCAGCATTTAGACTATCCTCTAATTTTCCATTCCCAGATCACGTGATTATCAAACCACTTCTGAGGTCATGCACCAACTGCATTTATCTATTCTTCTCTGGCGATCTGCGGGTGAAATGGTGAAACTTTAGGTGTACAGTAACTTTAACCTCAGTGAATCAATGCGAAGGTCGAGGTGCACACAAGCAGAGGCAGTGCCAAAAGTCAGGGAATTAAAACTGAGACAGAAAATAGACGTACAGCTGGAAAAGCAGACAGCCTCTGTGTCTGATTGCTCAGAGTGTTGAAATCTATTAATCTGTGGTCTCAGAGTTTTACAAACAGATTAAGGTATTGTTCCAGGTACTCGCCTGGTCGAGAGTGTGAAGACTGCAGCCACACTAACAGCTGCGCATCGCACTGCACTCACCAACAAAGGACACCCGCCCATCGCGCAGCAATGGCTCCGCTCCCTGGGCACTTACACTTTTATTAAGCAAGCGATTTTTCTGCTATCATTTTTAAAATATTGAAACTAAGTTTAACTTGTTTCCAGGTGGCCTATTGTGACTGCACAACGGACTACAGTTATACCGTGCACTGCGCCGCAGTTATACCACGCACCGCTGCTATACCGCGCACTGGACTGCAGCTATACTCTAGCCCCTGCAGTGAAGGTACAAAAGCCTGGTTTTGTTCGTTAGGTGAGCTGCTCACCTCTCTCGCCCTGTCGAGGTGCAGGCTGCAAGGCGGCAATCTAAAACAGTTCAGCTGCTGGAGCTGATTTCATTCCTCATAGCACCAGTGACTGGAGTTCGAACCGGCTGAGTTATGCGGTCATTCATGTGGATGCACATCTGAAACCACTTCAGACTGAAGTAAAAGCCATTGTGTAATACACGAGGAGACAGAAATCAGTTGAGCTACTACACTAGGATAAATATGCAGCCACGGATTGCGGCATTGAAGTAAAGTCGCGTAATCATTCACTGCCATCCTTTTAAAAACTCCCAACACATTGAAGCATTTGCGGTGTAATTTGGCAATAGTGGTTGATTAGTGAGAAGACAGGAAGCCAAAATAGTATAACCCATACATCAGCAGAACTGTAATAAAAAGGGCGCTTAAATTACCAACCACCGCCAAAATAATGAATGTGGAAAATTTGGCCAAAAATAAGTGTCCGGAGATTTATACAGCAACCACAGAACTGGACAGGGCAGATATTAGCTGTTCAGGACACTAATATTTGCTAAAATGATGTAGGCATGAGCAATGAGCAAGGCAAACGATGAGTGCAGCAGAGACTGAACTCAAACCATTCAGCCCATTAACAGGAAGCAAATCCAGGGAGTGCTGTTTACATTAAAGTAACTGCTTCACATCATTGCTTAACTTTACCTTGAACTTTATTTTAATCAGAATGTTGTTTGGAGTTTTACCAGCATCAGACTGCCACAGCATCATCTCATGCTCACAAACACCCACGGTCCTGCCCAATTTCAGCCAACCTCATCCCTTGATCCCACATAAGTTGTGTTTCAATGTATTGGAGAATGTTTCACTTCAGGATTATTTTTCTTCCTGAAACTCAGGCGGAGAAAGCTGCTATTTGACAAAAAGCCCTCACCAGTCAAAATGGGGAAGGGGCGAGAGAAGCGAGTGGGCTGGAGAATCAGGACATGGTCAGAATGAAGACAGTGCAAGGATCGATCAACAGCGACTCCCTTTCAGGCAGGGAAACATAGAAACATAGAAAATAGGTGCAGGAGTAGGCAATTTGGCCCTTCGAGCCTGCACCGCCATTCAATAAGATCATGGCTGATCATCACCTCAGTACCCCTTTCCTGATTGCTCTCCATACCCTTTGATCCCTTTAGCTGCAAGGACCTTATCTAACTCCCTCTTGAATATATCCAACGAACTGGCATCAACAACTCTCTGCGGCAGGGAATTCCACAGGTTAACAACTCTCTGAGTGAAGAAGTTTCTCCTCATCTCAGTTCTAAATGGCCTACCCCTTATCCTTAGACTGTGTCCCCTGGTTCTGGACTTCCCCAACATCGGGAACATTCTTCCTGCATCTAACCTGTCCAGTCCCGTCAGAATTTTATATGTTTCTATGAGATTCCCTCTCGTCCTTCTAAACTCCAGTGAATACAGGCCCAGTCGATCCAGTCGCTCCTTATATGTCAGTCCTGCCATCCCGGGAATCAGTCTGGTGAACCTTCGTTGCACTCCCTCAATAGCAAAAATAGCAGTCTAGTCTCCTTCCTCAGACTAGATCATCAAAACAGAATACAATATTCTAGGTGAGGCCTCACTAAGGCCCTGTACAACTGCATTAAAACCTCCCTGCTCCTATACTCAAATCCCCTAGCTATGAAGGCCAACATAGCATTTGCCTTCTTTCCTGCCTGCTGCACCTGCATGCCAACTTTCAATGACTGATGTACCATGACATCCAGGTCTCGTTGCACCTCCCCTTTTCCTATTCTGCCGCAATTCAGATAATATTCTGCCCTCGTGTTTTTGCCACCAAAGTGGATAACCTCACATTTATCCACATTATACTGCATCTGCCATGCATTTGCCCACTCACCTAACCTGCCCAAGTCACCCTGCAGCCTCTTAGCATCCTCCTCACAGCTCACACCGCCACCCAGTTTAGTGTCATCTGCAAATTTGGAGATATTACATCCAATTCCTTCATCTAAATCATTGATGTATATTGTAACTAGCTGGGGTCCCAGCACTGAGCCCTGCGGCACCCCACTAGTCACTGCCTGCCATTCTGAAAAGGACCCGTTTATCCCGACTCTCTGCTTCCTGTCTGCCAACCTGTTCTAGGACGCGATCAGACAGCAAACCACCACATTATAACACAGGGAAAAGTCAGAGCGAGACAGCGAGACCAGGGCGATGGCAAAGTACAGGAAGGAACGCTGGAAATCACACAATTTAACAGGATGTGACAGAAAGTGCACCAACCCAAGCCAGAGCCGAATCTGACTCGATTGCTGGAAACTACCGCCTCTACAAGCCCTGCATCGGCCATCAGACAGTTTACTCATGGAGATTCTGGGGCTCCCAGAGTACGTGTCCCGGTACGTGGGCGCCTGATTGCTTTGATAATCCAGTGGCATTAATTCAGAGACTGTGGGACTTTGGACTAATTCACAGAAAACATTCTCTGGAGATAGTCTTTAATCAAACAAATCCAGCTTTTTGTAAATCGCCACAAGCTCCAAAAAGAGACAAAATTAGGATTAGAGGCAGACCTGAAAACCCAATTACGTCAATTAAAAAAATTATTCAGCCAGAATGCTTTGAAGCAATCAATGCGCTTGATTCTAATGATACTGGCAAGATCTGGAAACCCCTCTCCAGGGTGAGAGGAAGGAACACCCCCACCCCAGAGGCCTTGCTTACAACCCGACTCTGCAAAAAATGTCAGGTCTCAGTTTTGGACATGACTTCACAGAAAAGTCTGGCAGAGTTCATTACCAGGTAACCATCTCATTGCTGGGTTTAACAGGAAAGTGTAGTGTATTCCACACTCAAACTCCATTCTTCAGTTGGGGTATTAATCTACATCGCAGAATGGGCTAACAGCGGCAAAAACTGGTCCCGGTTTTCTAACCCTAATTAAGTCAAAGAAATGCGATTCACTCCAGCAGATATTGATGTTTTATATTAATGAAATGAAACTTTACCAGGAATGACCCCCATAGCTTCATCTATAAACGCAGCACCTGGAATAAGGGTTTCCAAGTAGATTATAACAAATCTCACTGCTACATTCTGCTCTGTGAGGGGAAATCAAACTTCAAAACTTTAGTGACAGAGAGGAGAGTGCAGGACGATAAAAGGCCAGTGAGAGGGCGCAAGGTGTCCCAAACAGAGCCTCCTACATTGCAGAGGTACCTCACATCACAAGGCTCAGCTATTCGCACCTCCTGCCGTTAGCCCGTGAAGGTGAATATAATTAAATGGCAGAACTTAGCGTTTGATTCTCAGCTTTAGTGGTGGGTGAATTGCACCTTGAGGTTCAACTCCAGTTTCACCCGGATTTCACACACCGACTGCTTCTTGTAGCTCAACATTTTCACAAGTCTAAAATTTATAAAGAAAAATTAACAAACTTACATTTCTACAGTGCCTTTCACAACCTCAGGACGTCCCAAAGCGCTCTATAGCCAGTGAAGTATTTTTGAAGTGTCCTCACTGTTGCAACATATGAATCGTGGCAGTCAACTTACGGTCAGCAAGATCTCATAAATAGCAACTTATGAGATCTTGCTGACCGTTAAGTTGACTGCCACGATTCATATGTTGCAACAGTGAGGACACTTCAAAAATACTTCACTGGCTATAGAGCGCTTTGGGACGTCCTGAGGTTGTGAAAGGCACTGTAGAAATGTAAGTTTGTTCATTTTTCTTTATAAATTTTAGACTTGTGAAAATGTTAAGCTACAAGAAGCAGTCGGTGTGTGAAATCCGGGTGAAACTGGAGTTGAACCTCAAGGTGCAATTCACCCACCACTAAAGCTGAGAATCAAACGCTAAGTTCTGCCGTTTAATTATATTCACCTTCACGGGCTAACGGCAGGAGGTGCGAATAACTGAGCCTTGTGATGTGAGGTACCTCTGCAATGTAGGAGGCTGTTTGGGACACCAGCTAATTAATTTTTTTAGTCATGTAGGTTGAGGATAAATATTGGTGAGGCCACGGGGGACAACTTCCCTGCTCTACTTCAAAACATTGGCACAAAATCTTTTACATCCACCCAAGAAGGCAGATGAGGCCTCGGTTTAATGTCTCAACTGAACGACGGCATAATCCGACAGTACAGCGCTCCCTCAGTACTGCCCCTCTGATAGTGTGGCACTCCCTCAGTACTGCACTCGGAGTGTCAGCCAAGATTTTGTGTTGAGGTCTCTGACTCAGAGGTGAGAGTGCTGCCAATTGTACTACAGATGACACCTATCCCAGTATGTTAAGTTATTGTGTAAGGTAAATTAAGAAAAAATACAGCCAAAGAACAGTGAGACACATTTATGCAACCAATTAATTAAACCATTACTGTCTCAGAACGACCTACAGGCACCAAACGTGTTTGAACAGCTCCTCGCGTTGGACAGAAATAAAGAAAGTCGAAATATAGCAGAATATATCAGTACAGGTCTCGACACCACACCGCCTGGCCTTTCACACTCAGTGCCTCAAGTAGCTCCAGGCTCTCTGTGCTGGGTCACATCACTCAGATGTCAACGCAGTCACAATCTAGTCCCTGCAAGTGCAGCGAGTGTTCTCACAAAGATAAGCACATGACAGCCCCCATTCGGCCCATTTGGTTCATCCTTCCATGGAAACCTAGGATTCCCATCCCAGCATCCCACTCCAACTGTGGGATGCCAGTTTTTGGCTGTGTTCCCAGGGCCCAAGGGTGAATCATTCCGTGTTTGAAGAAGTGCCTCCTGACCCCATTCCTGAATCCACACTTTCACAGTTTGGACTGTGTCCCCTTGTCCTGCAGTCACGGTGTAACTTGTAAACATGCTCAGGATTAATCTTCTCTATTCCACTTAAGTTTGCCACCACACGGTCTCCTGTCATAGACTGGCACAAAAGAGAAGACCATTCGGCACATCGAGCCCGTGTCGGCTTTCATTCCCCTGCGTTCAAAGCTGATAAGTCCATTTTGTTTCTCGCCTTTTCCCATTACTCGTCCTCCGCGACCTTTCCCTCAGTGGCTCCTTTGTGTGTCTCAGTGATCAAATCAAACAGATATGGAGGCAAATACAGCAGCAATATTGCACCTTTGAACACTCGAACAGCATCTCATCTGAAGGAGGGCACCTCCGACAGTGCAGCTCTTCCTCAGTATGGATGTGGCAGTCGAGATTATCACGCCAGAGACTTGAGCACAGAACCCAGGCTGACACTACAGTGCAATACTGAGGGAGCGCTGCACTGTCAGAGGAGCAGTATTGAGGGAGTGCCACACTGTCGGAGGGGCAGTACTGAGGGAGCGCCGCACCGTCGGAGGGGCAGTATTTTAGTTGAGACATTAAAACGAGGTCCAGTCTGCCCTCTCAGGGGATGTAAAGGATCCCAAGCCACTATTTAGAACAGCAGGGGAGTCCTCCTTAGGGCCAATATTTATCCCTCAACCAACATAAGGATACACAAATTATTTGGTCATTATCACGTTGCTGTTTGTGGGAGCTTGCTGTGCATAAACTGGCTGCTGTGTTTCCTACATTAAACCACTGACTACACTTCAAGAATATTTCATTAACTGTGAAGCGCTTGGGACATCATGAGGTTGTGAAAGGCGCTATAGAAATATAAGTCTTCCTTTTAGAAGGAGGCTATGAGACCCATCTTGCCTGTGCCAGCTCTTTCAAAGAGTTATCAAATAGTTCCCGCTCCTTCCACATATCACTAAATTTTTTCCCGTCACCTTTATCCGATTCCCCTTTTGAAAGATCCTGTTGAATCTGCCTCCACCACCCTTTCAGGCAACGCATTCCAGATCACAACAACTCGCTGCGTAAAAACAATGTTTCCTCATGGCGCCTTTGGTTCTTCTGCCAATCACCTTAAATCTGTGTCCTCTGGTTCTTGACCCTTCCGCCAATGGGAACGGTTTCTCTCGATCTACTCTGTTCAGACCCCTCGTGATTTTGAACACCTCTATCAAATCTCCTCTGCTCCAAGGAGAACAACCCCAGCTTCTCCAGTCTAACCACGTAACTGAAATCCCTCATCCCTGGAACCATCCTGGTAAATCTTTTCTGCACCCTCTCTAAGGCCTTCACATATCTTTCCTAAAATGTGGTGCCCAGAATTAGACACAATACTCCAGTTGAGGCCGAACCAGTGTCTTATAAAAGGTTCATCATAACTTAGAAACATAGAAACATAGAAACATAGAAAATAGGTGCAGGAGTAGGCCATTCGGCCCTTCTAGCCTGCACCGCCATTCAATGAGTTCATGGCTGAACATTCAACTTCAGTACCCCATTCCTGCTTTCTCGCCATACCCCTTGATCCCCCTAGCAGTAAGGACCTCATCTAACTCCTTTTTGAATATATTTAGTGAATTGGCCTCAACAACTTTCTGTGGTAGAGAATTCCACAGGTTCACCACTCTCTGGGTGAAGAAGTTCCTCCGCATCTCGGTCCTAAATGGCTTACCCCTTATCCTTAGACTGTGACCCCTGGTTCTGGACTTCCCCAACATTGGGAACATTCTTCCTGCATCTAACCTGTCTAACCCCGTCAGAATTTTATATGTTTCTATGAGGTCCCCTCTCATTCTTCTGAACTCCAGTGAATACAAGCCCAGTTGATCCAGTCTTTCTTGATAGGTCAGTCCCGCCATCCCGGGAATCAGTCTGGTGAACCTTCGCTGCACTCCCTCAATAGCAAGAATGTCCTTCCTCAGGTTAGGAGACCAAAACTGTACACAATACTCCAGGTGTGGCCTCACCAATGCCCTGTACAACTGTAGCAACACCTCCCTGCCCCTGTACTCAAATCCCCTTGCTATGAAGGCCAACATGCCATTTGCTTTCTTAACCGCCTGCTGCACCTGCATGCCAACCTTCAATGACTGATGTACCATGACACCCAGGTCTCTTTGCACCTCCCCTTTTCCTAATCTGTCACCATTCAGATAATAGTCTGTCTCTCTGTTTTTACCACCAAAGTGGATAACCTCACATTTATCCACATTATACTTCATCTGCCATGCATTTGCCCACTCACCTAACCTATCCAAGTCGCTCTGCAGCCTCACAGCATCCTCCTCGCAGCTCACACTGCCACCCAACTTAGTGTCATCCGCAAATTTGGAGATACTACATTTAATCCCCTCATCTAAATCATTAATGTACAGTGTAAACAGCTGGGGCCCCAGCACAGAACCTTGCGGTACCCCACTAGTCACTGCCTGCCATTCTGAAAAGTACCCATTTACTCCTACTCTTTGCTTCCTGTCTGACAACCAGTTCTCAATCCATGTCAGTACACTACCCCCAATCCCATGTGCTCTAACTTTGCACATCAATCTCTTGTGTGGGACCTTGTCGAACGCCTTCTGAAAGTCCAAATATACCACATCAACTGGTTCTCCCTTATCCACTCTACTGGAAACATCCTCAAAAAATTCCAGAAGATTTGTCAAGCATGATTTCCCTTTCACAAATCCATGCTGACTTGGACCTATCATGTCACCTCTTTCCAAATGCACTGCTATGACATCCTTAATAATTGATTCCATCATTTTACCCACTACCGATGTCAGGCTGACCGGTCTATAATTCCCTGTTTTCTCTCTCCCTCCTTTTTTAAAAAGTGGGGTTACATTGGCTACCCTCCACTCCATAGGAACTGATCCAGAGTCAATGGAATGTTGGAAAATGACTGTCAACGCATCCACTATTTCCAAGGCCACCTCCTTAAGTACTCTGGGATGCAGTCCATCAGGCCCTGGGGATTTATCGGCCTTCAATCCCATCAATTTCCCCAACACAATTTCCCGGCTAATAAGGATTTCCCTCAGTTCCTCCTCCTTACTAGACCCCCCGACCCCTTTTATAACCGGAAGGTTGTTCGTGTCCTCCTTCGTGAATACCGAACCAAAGTACTTGTTCAATTGGTCCGCCATTTCTTTGTTCCCCGTTATGACTTCCCCTGATTCTGACTGCAGGGGACCTACGTTTGTCTTTACTAACCTTTTTCTCTTTACATATCTATAGAAACTTTTGCAATCCGTCTTAATGTTCCCTGCAAGCTTCTTCTCATACTCCATTTTCCCTGCCCTAATCAAACCCTTTGTCCTCCTCTGCTGAGTTCTAAATTTCTCCCAGTCCCCAGGTTCGCTGCTATTTCTGGCCAATTTGTATGCCACTTCCTTGGCTTTAATACTATCCCTGATTTCCCTTGATAGCCACGGTTGAGCCACCTTCCCTTTTTTATTTCTATGCCAGACAGGAATGTACAATTGTTGTAGTTCATCCATGCAGTCTCTAAATGTCTGCCATTGCCCATCCACAGTCAACCCCTTAAGTATCATTCGCCAATCCATCTCAGCCAATTCACGCCTCATACCTTCAAAGTTAGCCTTCTTTAAGTTCTGGACCATGGTCTCTGAATTAACTGTTTCATTCTCCATCCTAATGCAGAATTCCACCATATTATGGTCACTCTTCCCCAAGGGGCCTCGCACAACGAGATTGCTAATTAATCCTTTCTCATTACATAACACCCAGTTTAAGATGGCCTCCCCCCTAGTTGGTTCCTCGACATATTGGTCTAAAAAACCATCCCTTATGCACTCCAGAAAATCCTCCTCCACCGTATTGCTTCCAGTTTGGTTAGCCCAATCTATGTGCATATTAAAGTCACCCATTATAACTGCTGCACCTTTATTGCACGCACCCCTAATTTCCTGTTTGATGCCCTCCCCAACATCACTACTACTGTTTGGAGGTCTGTACACAACTCCCACTAACGTTTTTTGCCCTTTGGTGTTCTGCAGCTCTACCCATATAGATTCCACATCATCCAAGCTAATGTCCTTCCTAACTATTGCCTTAATCTCCTCCTTAACCAGCAATGCTACCCCACCTCCTTTTCCTTTTATTCTATCCTTCCTGAATGTTGAATACCCCTGGATGTTGAGTTCCCAGCCCTGCTCATCCTGGAGCCACGTCTCCGTAATCCCAATCACATCATATTTGTTAACATCTATTTGCACAGTTAATTCATCCACCTTATTGCGGATACTCCTTGCATTAAGACACAAAGCCTTTAGGCTTGTTTTTTTAACACCCTCTGTCCTTTTAGAATTTTGCTGTACAATGGCCCTTTTTGTTCTTTGCCTTGGGTTTCTCTGCCCTCCACTTTTCCTCATCTTTGCTTTTGTACTCTATGCCTCTATTTATGAAGCCCAGGATCCCATATGTTTTTTTAACCGCTTTCTCAAACTACCACCTTCAGTGATTTGTGCACATATACCCCCAGGTCTCTCTGTTCGTGCACCCCCTTTAGTTTATATTTCCTCTCCTCATTCTCTCCACCAAAATGTATCACTTCACACTTTTTTGCATTCAATTTCATCTGCCATGTGTCTGTCCATGCCTTCCTGAACTCTTGTCACTATCCTCCTCACTGTTCACTAGACTTCCAAGTTTTGTGTCATCTGCAAATTATTATATATATTATATCACACATATACACACACACACACATACATATACTAACACAAATATATATAAGTATATATATATATATATATATGGTCCTAGAACCGAAACCTGGAGAACACCATGGTGTACCTTCCTCCAGTCTGAAAAACAAACGTTCACCACTTCTGTCTGTTTTCTATCACTTGGCCAATTTTACTAAGCTGAGAGGTAATTTAGCCAAAGTAAATTGGAAACCGCTACTTGAAGGTAAATCAGTGTCAGAGCAATGGGAGGCATTCAAGGAGTAGATCCTGAGGGTCCAGAACAAGTATGTTCTCTTAAAGAAAAGGGGTTGGACTAACAAATTTAGAGCCCCCTGGATGTCAAGGGACATACAGAGTAGGATGTAGAAAAAAAAGGGAGGCTTATGACAGATACTGCAGAAATCCTACAGGAGTATAGAAAGTGCAGGGGTGCAATTAAAAAGGAAATTAGGAAAGCAGAGAGCTTGAAAAAAATGTTGGCAAGTATAAATCGAGGAAAACCCACAGATGTTTTATAAATACATTAACAGTAAGAGGATAACAAGAGAAAGAATGGGGCTTATTAGAAACCATAAAGGTAATCAGTGTCTGGAGATGGAAGATGTGGTTATGGTTCTTAACACTTTGCATCTGTTTTCACAAAAGAGACGGGCGATGCAGACTTTGCAATGAGGGAGGAGGAGTGTGAAATATTGGATGAAATAAACAGTGAGACAGGAAGTATTAAGGGGCTTAGCAGCTTTGAAAGTGGATAAGTCCCCAGGCCTGAATGAAATGTATTCCAGGCTGCTAAGAGAAGTAAGAAAGGAACTAGCAGAGGCTCTCCTGCAGTCCATGACTTTCCTCTTCGATATCACCCACACAACCAATTTTAGTGTCGTCTGTAAACTTCTTAATCATACTCCCTATATTCAAATCTAGATCATTGATGTATAACACAAAAAGCAAGGGACCCAGTACTGAGCCCTGCGGAAACCCACTGGAAACATCCTTCCAGTCACAAAAACATCCATCAATTATTACCCTTTGCTTCCTACCTCCAAGCCAATTTTGGATCCAACTTGCCACTTTGCATCTCAACTGCTCCTGGTGATTTATCTACTTTAAGTACAGCCAGCCTTTCCAATACCTCCTCTATCAATTTTTATCCTTTCCAGTGTCTCCACTACCTCCTCCTTCACTCTGTTGATGGCAGCATCCTCTTCCTTGGTGAAGACAGATGCCAAGTATTTGTTTAGTACCTCAGCCATACCCTCTGCCTCTGTGCACAGGCCCCCTTTTTGGCCCTCAATCGGCCCCACCCCTCTTACTTCCCGTTTACTATTTATATACCTATAGAAGACTTTGGATTACTTTTTAAGTTGGCTGCAATTCCATTCCAATAGCCTCTCTTTGCCCCTCTTATTTTCATCTTCACTTCTCCTCTGACCTTTCTATATATAGCCTGATTCTCAGATGTATTTGCTACTTGACATGTGTCATAGGCGCTCTTTTTCTGCTTCATCATATTCTCTATCTGTTTTATCATCCAAGAAGCTCTGACTTTAGTTACCCTGCCTTTCCCCCTAGTGGGAATGTACCACGACTGTACCCAAACTATTTCCTCTTTAAAGGCAGTCCATTGTCCCACTACAGTTTTGCCCGGGCCAGGTCTGTTCTCAACCCACTGAAATTGGCTCTTTTTCCATAGCTAGTCTAAACCATATAAATATTATGATCACTGTTCCCTAAATATTCACCTACTGACACTTGCTCCACTTGACTCACCTCATTCCCCAGAACCAGATCCAGCAATGCCTCCTCCCTCATCAGGCCAGAAACAAACTGATCAAGTACTCCTGAGCACACTTCAGAAATTCTTCCCCTTCTCTGTCCTTCACACTATTACTGTCCCAGTTTCTCCCTATTTTCTCTATCAAAACCATTCATGATTTTGATCACCTCCTAAGCTTCTCTGCTCCAAGGAGAGCAATCCCAGCTTCTTCAGTCTCTCCATGGAACTGAAGTCCCTCATCCCTGGAACCATTCTAGTAAATCTCCTCCGTGCCCTCTGAGGCCTTGACATCCTTTCTAAAGTGTGGTGACCAGCTGGGGCCTAACCAGTGCTTTATAAAAGTTTAGCATAACTGCCTTGCTTTTATACTCTCTGCCTCCATTAATAAAACCAAGGAACCTGTATATATTTTTAACATCCATCGCAACTTTTCCTGCCACTTTCAAAGATATGTGTATGTACATCCCCAGGTGTCTCTGTTTTTGCAACCCCTTTAAAATCATACCATTTACTTTATATTGCCTCTCCTCATTCTTTCCAAAATCTATCACCTCGCACTTCTCTTAGATTTCATCGGCCATGTGTCTGTCCGTGTCAGCAGTCTGTTGATGTCGTCTTGAAGTGTCAATCGCAAATAAGGCATCTCTGACCACTCCCTCGTATCATAGAAACATAGAAAATAGGTGCAGGAGTATGCCATTCGGCCCTTCGAGCCTGCACCACCATTCAATAAGATCATGGCTGATCATTCATCCCTTTCCTGCTTTCTCTCCATACCCCTTGATCCCTTTAGCCGTAAGGGCCATATCTAACTCCCTCTTGAATATATCCAATGAACTGGCATCAACAACTCTCTGCGGTAGGGAATTCCACAGGTTGACAACTCTCTGAGTGAAGAAGTTTCTCCTCATCTCAGTCCTAAATGGCTTACCCCTTATCCTTAGATTATGTCCCCTGGCTCTGGACTTCCCCAACATCAGGAACATTCTTCCTGCATCTAACCTGTCCAGTCCCGTCAGAATTTTATATGTTTCTACGAGATCCCCCCTCATCCTTCTAAACTCCAGTGAATACCGGCCCAGTCGATCCAGTCTCTCATGTCAGTCCTACCATCCCGGGAATCAGTCTGGTGAATCTTCGCTGCACTCCCTCAATAGCAAGAACATCTTTCTGCAGATTAGGAGACCAAAACTGAACACAATATTCCAGGTGAGGCCTCACTAAGGCCCTGTACAACTGCAGTAAGATTTCCCTGCTCCTATACTCAAATCCCCTAGCTATGAAGGCCAACATACCATTTGCCTTCTTCACCGCCTGCTGTACCTTCATGCCAACTTTCAATGACTGATGTACCATGACACCCAGGTCTCATTGCACCTCCCCTGTTCTTAATCTGCCGCCATTCAGATAATATTCTGCCTTCGTCTTTTTGCCCCCAAAGTGGATAACCTCACATTTATACACATTATACTGCATGCATTTGCCCACTCACCTAACCTGTCCAAGTCACCCTGCAGCCTTTTAGCGTCCTCCTCACAACTCACACCGCCACCCAGTTTAGTTGTTCAGGGCCTTAGTGAGGCCTCACCTGGAATAAGTTCAGGACGCTAGTCTCTGAATAACTGCCTCACTCTCCATCTTAATAAAGATTTCTACCATATTATGGTCACTCTTCCCAAAGGGGCCTCGCACAACAAGATGGTTAATTAGTCCTTTCTCATTACACATCACCCAGTCTAGGACGGCCAGCCCTCGAGTTGGTTCCTCGACATATTGGTCTAGAAAACCATCCCTAATACACTCCAGGAAATCTTCCTCCACCGTATTGCTACCAGTTTGGTTAGCCCAATCAATACGTAGATTAAAGTCGCCCATGATAACTGCTGTACTTTTATTGCACACATCCCTAATTTCTTGTTTGATGCTGTCCCCAACCTCACTACTACTGTTTGGTGGTCTGTACACAACTCCCACTAGTGTTTTCTGCCCTTAGGCATTCCGTAGCTTCACCCACACATCCAAGCTAATGTCCCTCCTTACGATTGCATTAATTTCCTCTTTAACCAGCAACGCCACCCCACCACCTTTTCCTTTCTGTCTATCCTTCCTAAATATTGAATACCCCTGGATGTTGAGTTCCCAGCCTTGGTCACCCTGGAGCCATGTCTCCATGATGCCAATTACATCATATCCGTGAACTGCTATCTGCGCAGTTAATTCGTCCACCTTATTCTGAATACTCCTCACATTGAGGCACAGAGCCTTCAGGCTCGTCTTATTAACACCTTTTTCCCCTTTAGAATTTTGCTGTAATGTGGCCCTTTTTGCTTTGGGTTTCTCTGCCCTCCACTTTTACTTTTCTTCTTTCTATCTTTTGCTTCTGCCCCCATTTTACTTACCTCTGTCTCCCTGCTTAGGTTCCCATCCCCCTGCCATATTAGTTTAACCCCTCCCCAACAGCACGAGCAAACACTCCCCCTAGGACATTGGTTCCGGTCCTGCCCAGGTGCAGACCGTCCAGTTTGTACTGGTCCCACCTCCCCCAGAACCGGTTCCAATGTCCCCGGAATTTGAATCCCTCCCTTCTGCACCTCCTCAAACCACGTATTCATCTGAGCTATCGCTCTCCTCCCACGTCCCCCCGTCCCCCCTTCCACCACCCACACCCCCACCCCCTTCCCGCAAACCCGACCTTCCTACCGGGAAAAAACTCTCCTGACTCTCTTACAACTGCACTTATCAACTCCCAACTATCCAGCCCTTGGTCCTCCATTCACCATGGCATTTCTGTCGCTACTGATCTGCTCAATCATACCCTCACCACCGCCTTTGATGTCCTAGTTCCTGTTAAAACAATTACCCCAGGCCGTTGCCCCTGGTACAGCCCTGATCTTCGCTCCCTTAAGTCCAAAGGACACGGACTTGAACGGATATGGCGGACAACTGGTTTAGTCATTCACCGCTAAAGCATTATTGGGTCCTACTCTCGTCTGCCCAAATTGCTCATTATTCCAGAATCATTCTGGAATGTAAAGATAAACCCGGCTTCTATTCTTTACTGCTAACCGGCTTTTAAACCCCTCTCGCCAGTCTCCACCCTCATCTCCGACAAGAGGTATGAGGGGCTCATGGACTTCTTTGTCTCGAAGATTGAGACCATTTATTTGGCTGCCTCTTCCCTTCCTTCCCCAAGCTCACCGGACCAAACTTCCTCCAAGGATCCCCCCCTGCCCTAGCACTGACCTCACATCTTTCTCCAGTTACTCTCTGATCTCCTCTCATGACCTTTCCGAGCTCATCCTGTCCGGGAGATTCACTACCTGCTCCCTCAGCCCTATTCCCACCAAACTGCTGATCACCCAACTTCCTTTTCTAGCGCCCATGTTAGTTGACATTGTTAACGGTTCTCTCTCCTCAGGTACTGTCCCCCTCTCTCTCAAATCTGCCGTCATCACCCCTCAACTTCTCCGTCCTTGCAAACTATCACCCCATCTCCAAACTCCCTTTCCTCTCCAAAGTCCATGAATGTGTTGTCGCCTCCTAAATCCGTGCCCATCTTTCCCACAATTCCACGTTTGAATCCCTCCAATCCGGTTTCCGCGGCTGCCACAGTACCGAAACGACTCTCATCAAGTCGCAAAGGATATCCTTTGTGACTGTGACAATGGTAAACTAGCCCTCCTTGTCCTTCCGGACCTGTCTGCAGCCTTTGACATGGTTGATCACTCCATCTTCCTCCAACACCTCTCCACCATCGCCCAGCTGGGTGGGACTGCACTCGCCTGGTTCCATTCTTATCTATCTAATCGTAGCCAGAAAATCTCCTGCAACAGCTTCTCTTCCCACTCCCGCATCGTTACCTCTGGTGTCCCTCAGGGATCTATCCTTGGCCCCCTCCTATTTCTCATCTACATGTTACCCCTTGGTGACATCATCCAGAAACACAGCATCAGTTTCCATATGTACGCTGATGCCACCCAGCTCTGCCTCACTACTAACAGATCTACCATAGACCCAGTCCACGTCCGGACCAGGGTCAAACAAGGCTGTGTCATCGTACCAATGCTCTTTTCGATCTTCCTCGCTGCAATGCAACATCTCACCCTTAGCAAGCTCCCCGATTGAATGGAGCTAAATTATAGAACAAATGGGAACCTGTTCAACCTGTTCGCCTCCAGGCCAGATCCAAAGTTGTTCCATCCTCTGTCATTGAACTACAGTACGCAGACGATGCCTGCGTCTATGCACACTCGGAGGCTGATCGCCAAGCCATCGTCAACACTTTCACCGAGGCGTACGAGAGCATGGGCCATACGCTAAACATCTGTAAGACAAAGGTCCTCTACCAATCTGACCCTGCCACACAGCACTGCCTCCCAATTATCAAAATCCATGACGAGGCCTTGGACAATGTGGACCATTTTCCAAACCTCGGGAGCCTACTGTCAGCAAGAGCAGACACCGACGACGAAGTCCAACACCGCCTTCAGTGCGCCAGCGCAGCCTTTGGTCGCATGAGGAAGAGAATGTTTGAAGACCAGGACCTCAAATCCAGCACCAAGCTTATGGTCGACAGGGCAGTAGTGATACCTGCCCTCCTATATGGCTCAGAGACATGGACTACATACAGCAGGCACTTCAAAATGCTGGAGAAGTACCACCAACGCTGCCTCCGCAAGATCCTGCAAATCCATTGGCATGATAGACGCACCAATGTCAGTGTTCTTGCTCAGGCCAACATCCCCAGCATCGAAGCATTGACCACACTCAACCAGCTCCATTGGGTGGGCCACATTGCCCGCATGCCCAACACAAGACTCCCAAAGCAAGCGCTCTACGTGGAGCTTCGACACGGCATGCGAGCCCCAGGTGGGCAGAGGAAACGCTTCAAGGACACCCTCAAAGCCTCCTTGATAAAGTGCAACATCCCCACCGACTCCTGGGAATCCCTGACCCACGACCGCCCAAAGTGGAGGAAGAGCTTCCGGGAGGGCGCTGAACACCTCGCGTCTCGTCGCCAAGAGCATGCAGACAACAAGCGCAGGCAGCGGAAGGAGCGTGTGGCAAACCAGGCTCCCCACCCACCCTTTCCTTCAACCACTTCCTGCCCCACCTGTGACAGAGACCGTGGGTCCCACATTGGAATCCTCAGTCACCTGAGAACTCACTTTTGGAGTGAAAGCAAGTCATCCGCGACTCCAAGGGACTGCCTATGATGATGATGACTACCGCCACTATTTCTCTCGACCCCTCCACGGTCTCTAAATTGTCAGATTGCTTGATTGACATCCAGTTCTGGATGAGCAGAAATTTTCTCCAATTGAATATTGAGAAGACTGAAGCTATTGTTTTCGGTCCCTGCCACAAACTCCGTTCCCTCTCCCCAACTTCTGTCTGAGGCTGAACCAGGCTGTTCGCAACCTTGGGGTCATATTTGACCCTGAAATTAGCTTTCGACCACATATCCACAGCATACTAAGACCGCCTATTTCCACCTCCGTAACATCGCCAGTCTCCGCCCTTGCCTCAGCTCATCTGCTGCTGAAGCCCTCATCCATGCCTTTGTTACCTCTAGACTTGACTATTTCAACACACTCCTGGCTGGCCTCCCACATTCTACTCTACGTAAACTAGAGGTGATCCAAAACTCGACTGCCCATGTCCTAACTCGCACCAAGTCCCGCACATCCATCACCCCTGTGCTCGCTGACCTACTACACTGGCTCCCAGTTAAACAATGCCTATATTTCAAAATTCTCATCCTGGTTTTCAAATCCCTCCATGGCCTCGCCTCCCTATCTCTCTAATCTCCTCCAGCCCCACAACCCCCCAAAATGTCTGCGCTCCTCTAATTCTGCCCTCGTGAGCATCCCTGATTATAATCGCTCAACCATCGGCGGCTGTGCCTTCTGTTGCCTGTGCCCCAAGTTCTGGAACTCCCTCCCTAAAGCTCTCCGCCTCTCTACCCCTTCAAGACGCTCCTTAAAACCTACCTCTTTGACCAAGCTTTTGATCACCTGCCCTAATTTCTCCTAACATGGCTCGGTGTCAAATTTTTTAATCTCATAACTAACCTGTGAAGCGCCTTGGGACGTTTCTCTACATTAAAGGCGCCATATAAATACATGTTGTTGTTGTTGAAGTATGTGAATATCTGTCTCACTGTTTCTCCGTATTAACTGCAAACTTTGAAATTACGCCTTGGATATCCAAGTCTAGGTCATTCATATATATCAAAAAGAGCAGTGGTCACAATACCACTGTATCCCTCCCTCCAGTCTAAAAAACAATCGTTCACCACTACTCTCTGCTTTCTGTCCCTTCGCCAAAATAAAATACAAAATTATATACATTATACAATTCTGTCTCAATATTAAAATATAAATCTGTGGTGGACATTGACATAAACATGCTTAGTTTAGTATACCTGCAGTGTTGATGTGAACATGGTTAGTTTAATACACTTGGCTAATGAACACCTAAGATGGTCGCGTGCGTTTCCAAGCAATGGACATCCTTCACACTGATGAACACAAAGAGAAATGAATCCTACTTGACGTGACTCTCTGAATAGAATTAATTTTCTTACAAGAAGCTGCAGAGAAGATCAGGAAGTATAAACATTCATTTTGCTCAAAATCCTTCTCCATGAGCTTTGTGAACCATGGCACTAATGCTGTGTCAGATCTGGATGGCACTGCTTAACTCGGTTACATTTGCTGGCTCCGCTTGGGGATAAAAGCACGAATGAACACGGCTATTGTTCAGATAACTGTGAGTATGTGTTCGTATTTACGTCAGTTGTCAAAAGGAAGTCACAAAAAGCCAAGGAGACTATGAACTTCTGCCTTTCACTTAAAATAACAAAAGCTGCTGAGGTTTTGATGGAATATCTAAACCAACATCTCTCGTGATTCCCACTCAAACATAGAAACATAGAAAATAGGTGCAGTAGGCCATTCGACCCTTCACCACCATTCAATAAGATCATGGCTGATCATTCCCTCAGTTCCCCTTTCCTGCTTTCTCTCCATACCCCTTGATCCCTTTAGCAGTAAGGGCCATATCTCACTCCCTCTTGAATATATCTAACGAACTGGCATTAACAACTCTCTGCAGTAGAGAATTCCACAGGTTAACAACTCTCTGAGTGAAGAAGTTTCTACAATGAAAAGACAAAAGGGACTAAGGAATAAAAACGAGTTTGATTTATTTGTATTAAAAAACTGTTGGTTTATGGACAGCTAGCTAAAAATTATTGCCTGTGGGGCTGAATGGTCTGGCTCACGTCTTGTACAGACACCAGTTTCAGTTAAGTTAGTATGCAGGTACAGCTAATAATCAGAAAGGCAAATGGAATGTTGGCTTTTATTGCAAGGGGGATGGAGTATAAAAGCAGAGAAGTCCCAATACAGCTGTACAGGGTATTGGTGAGGTCACACCTGGAGTACTGCATACAGTTTTGGTCGCTGTATTTAAGGAAAGATATACTTGCATTGGAGGCGGTTCAGAGAAGGTTCACTAGGTTGATTCCGGAGATGAGGGGGTTGACTTATGAAGATAGGTTGAGCCTATACTCATTGGAGTTCTGAAGAATGAGAGATGATCTTATTGAAAATTCTAAAATAATGAGGGAGGTCGACGAGGTGGATGCAGAGAGGATATTTCCACATTAGGGGGAACTAAAACTTGGGGACATAGTCTTAGAATAAGGGGCAGCCCATTTAAAACTGAGATGAGGAGAAATTTCTTCTCTGAGGGTTATAAATCTGTGGCATTCTCTGCCCCAGAGAGCTGTGGAAGCTGGGTCATTGAATATATTTAAGGCGGAAATAGTAAAGGGTTATGGGGAGCGGGCAGGGAAATGGAGCCGAGTCCATGATCTTATTAAATGGTGAAGCAGGCTCAAGGTGCCAAATAGTTTATTCCTGCTCCTATTTGTTATGTTCTTATTTGGGAAGAGCCTTTAGGACATTCCATCGCCAGCAGCTTCAGACTGAGCAAGATACTGAAACTACCAACCGAACAAGTAAATCAGACACCTCTAACTGTTTTCACTGTTGGTTTTTCACAATGTATTCTGGAGCTGATTACCATACCAAGGGTTTTCTCAACAGAGTTACTGAAGATAATACGCTGTTTGTTCACACACAGTCCAATTGTGTCGCTATGTGCTGCGCAGATTGGAGGAGTGCCGAGTTACCAGCCTTGCTAAACAGCAGAATGATAAATGTAAAACCGATCAGGAATCTCTCGAATTTAGTAGTGAAGAAAAATGAATTAAGTCGCAATAATGATACATACATTCAATAACAACTCTTAGACATGTTATTCCATGGTTGCTGCACAAAATGTTACCCAACAGATAAACAGTTCTTTAATTTTCAACACGATGTTCCTGCTGCACCAATGTTGCAAATTGGTAGTACACTCCAACTAAACCCTAACTAGCTAGAATATAACTAAACACTAACCAGCTAGAATATAACTAAACACTAACCAGCTAGAATATAACTAGCTATACAATGCAAGAAGCTACATGGTGTAACTAAACACTGAACTAGTTCTACACGTAACTAGTTATGCAATGATACTAAACATTGTAACTGGCTGTACAATGGAACTAACTCCAAACAGCAGGGTGGGGGGGGGGGGGGAAAGAGAGGGAAGAGAGGGGTGTCGGGGGGGATGGAAGAGAGGGGTGTCGGGGGGGGGGAAGATGGGGTGTCGGGGGGGGAGAGATGGGGTGTCGGGGGGGGGGGAAGATGGGGTGTCGGGGGGGGAAGATGGGGTGTCGGGGGGGGAAGATGGGGTGTCGGGGGGGGGAGATGGGGTGTCGGGGGGGGAAGATGGGGTGTCGGGGGGGGGGGAGATGGGGTGTCGGGGGGAGGGGAAGAGATGGGGTGTCGGGGGGAGGGGAAGAGATGGGGTGCCGGGGGGGAAGAGATGGGGTGTCGGGGGGGAAGAGATGGGGTGTCGGGGGGGAAGAGATGGGGTGTCGGGGGGGAAGAGATGGGGTGTCGGGGGGGAAGAGATGGGGTGTCGGGGGGGAAGAGATGGGGTGTCGGGGGGGAAGAGATGGGGTGTCGGGGGGGAAGAGATGGGGTGTCGGGGGGGAAGAGATGGGGTGTCGGGGGGGAAGAGATGGGGTGTCGGGGGGAAGAGATGGGGTGTCGGGGGGGAAGAGATGGGGTGTCGGGGGGGAAGAGATGGGGTGTCGGGGGGGAAGAGATGGGGTGTCGGGGGGGAAGAGATGGGGTGTCGGGGGGGAAGAGATGGGGTGTCGGGGGGGAAGAGATGGGGTGTCGGGGGGGGGAAGAGATGGGGTGTCGGGGGGGGGGGAAGAGATGGGGTGTCGGGGGGGGGGAAGAGATGGGGTGTCGGGGGGGGGGGAAGAGATGGGGTGTCGGGGGGGGGGAAGAGATGGGGTGTCGGGGGGGGGAAGAGATGGGGTGTCGGGGGGGGGGAAGAGATGGGGTGTCGGGGGGGGGAAGAGATGGGGTGTCGGGGGGGGGAGAGATGGGGTGTCGGGGGGGGGGGGGGAAGAGATGGGGTGTCGCGGGGGGGAAGAGATGGGGTGTCGGGGGGGGGGAAGTGATGGGGTGTCGGGGGGGGGAGAGATGGGGTGTCGGGGGGGGGGGGAAGAGATGGGGTGTCGGGGGGGGAAGAGATGGGGTGTCGGGGGGGGAAGAGATGGGGTGTCGGGGGAGGGGGAAGAGATGGGGTGTCGGGGGGGGGAAGAGATGGGGTGTCGGGGGGGGGGAGAGATGGGGTGTCGGGGGGGGGGAGAGATGGGGTGTCGGGGGGGGGAGAGATGGGGTGTCGGGGGGGGGAGAGATGGGGTGTCGGGGGGGGAAGAGATGGGGTGTCGGGGGGGGAAGAGATGGGGTGTCGGGGGGGGAAGAGATGGGGTGTCGGGGGGGGGAAGAGATGGGGTGTCGGGGGGGGAAGAGATGGGGTGTCGGGGGGGGGAAGAGATGGGGTGTCGGGGGGGGAAGAGATGGGGTGTCGGGGGGGGGAAGAGATGGGGTGTCGGGGGGGAGAGATGGGGTGTCGGGGGGGGGGAGAGATGGGGTGTCGGGGGGGGGAGAGATGGGGTGTCGGGGGGGGGAGAGATGGGGTGTCGGGGGGGGGGAGAGATGGGGTGTCGGGGGGGGGGGGGGGAGAGATGGGGTGTCGGGGGGGGGGGGGGAAGATGGGGTGTCGGGGGGGGGGAGATGGGGTGTCGGGGGGGGGGGAAGATGGGGTGTCGGGGGGGGGGAAGATGGGGTGTCGGGGGGGGGGGGAAGATGGGGTGTCGGGGGGGGGGGAAGATGGGGTGTCGGGGGGGGGGGGGAGATGAGGTGTCGGGGGGGGGGGGGAGATGAGGTGTCGGGGGGGGGGGGGAAGATGGGGTGTCGGGGGGGGGGAAGATGGGGTGTCGGGGGGGGGGGGGAAGATGGGGTGTCGGGGGGGGGGAAGATGGGGTGTCGGGGGGGGGGAAGATGGGGTGTCGGGGGGGGGGGGAAGATGGGGTGTCGGGGGGGGGGGGAAGATGGGGTGTCGGGGGGGGAAGATGGGGTGTCGGGGGGGGGGGAAGATGGGGTGTCGGGGGGGGGGGAAGAGATGGGGTGTCGGGGGGGGGGAAGAGATGGGGTGTCGGGGGGGGGAAGAGATGGGGTGTCGGGGGGGGGAAGAGATGGGGTGTCGGGGGGGGGGAAGAGATGGGGTGTCGGGGGGGGGAAGAGATGGGGTGTCGGGGGGGGGGGGAAGAGATGGGGTGTCGGGGGGGGGGGGGGGAAGAGATGGGGTGTCGGGGGGGGGGGGGAAGAGATGGGGTGTCGGGGGGGGGGAAGAGATGGGGTGTCGGGGGGGGGGGAAGAGATGGGGTGTCGGGGGGGGAGAAAGAGATGGGGTGTCGGGGGGGGAGAAAGAGATGGGGTGTCGGGGGGGGGAAGAGATGGGGTGTCGGGGGGGCGAAGAGATGGGGTGTCGGGGGGGGGGAAGAGATGGGGTGTCGGGGGGGGGGGGTGTCGGGGGAGGGGCACAGGTTGTGTGGAATGGGGAGCTCTTTGCCCAGTATCCCATGTCTCTGGGATTGAATGCTCGCACAGCTCGATCACAGGGATGGAGTTATTTCTCTGCCACTATGGATGCTGCGATTTTACGGTATGGACAACGACCATTTGCAAATGGACAGCTGAGGCCAGTGTGTAAATTACAGGTTTCCCTGTATTTTTTTTTTTAAACCGGTGTGGCAATCTTTGCGCATCCCTAGTAGTCCTCACCTTTCCCCATCAATGGCCCTTTGTTATTTCCCCAACTCCTGTTTTACAAGTGGCACAGCAAGAGGCAACAGTTATGGTTTGTGATATGGAGAGGCATCATTACATTGTGGTATGTTTGCGAATATGCACCACAACACTACCTACATAACGTCACACACAAACAGGAAGGGCTTTCCCACTGATGCCACGGTCAGTAATCCGCAGATTTTCTCAGCTCCAATGTTGCTCGAACCCATTCTGTGTCAGCACCTCAATCTAGGCTCTCCTTACCTCCCGTAATCACTCGCTCTTCAATCACGCACCTCTTCACCTTGCTGCTGTAACAGTAACCTTCACCTCCTCCACTTCAGCTGCCCTCTCCCTCCATTCAGCATGTGTTTTAACGCTAACACTGAATGGCTTATATTTTCTCTCTCACTTGCATTGCGCCCTTTTCCCAACACGTAATGGTATTAAGTGCTAGCGTCGTGGTTATGGTAATGGGCCATTATTCAGTCCTTACACAAACAATGTTTGCAGTAACTGGGGCAGGGTTTTCCCTCTTACTGTCATTTGGCAGGAATTTGAGATAATTGAACCTTTAGTCAGAACAGATCCTATCTGATTGTTCTTGTACACAGTAACCCAGAGATGATGAAGAAACTTGCATCCATTCCGTGATGAACACAAAGTCTCTAACAAAAGCACTAAACACAGTCCCTGACTCAGGATGATATGCCAACAGATTTCAGCAGCGAACCTTGCGAACCGTGGAGACAGGAATGTCCCCAGAAATTGCTCAACAACCTCAGTTAGATGTGGATGAGTGAATAAAACCGGACGTCTGGGCACATTTTAGACAGGACCTGCTGATTTCATGCACTGCCCTGACTGGGAGAGAGCAACACTGCCAAGATCAGAAAGCAGCTTTCTCTCCCCGGGGTCAGACATGCCTCGGCCCAGACAGTGAAGAACAAATTGCAGGAAGCACTCAGATATCAGATGGCCGTTCCGCACAGAATTCCCATTACTTGTTTGCAATAATATTGTCCCAGCTCGCAGTCCTCATTTCATGAAAAAGATTCACCTTCCAATTGTCAACGGTGTATATTATACAACACAGACCCCCCCTCCACGCCTACCCACCCCCCCCTCCCACCGTACCAACATAGGATACGAGTCATTCCTCCCCCCACCTCTCAGCACAGGGACATTCCCCCTCCTCCCCAATCAACACAGGGCACCTCCAATCATTTCCCCCCCTCCCCAGCATAGGGACACTCCCCCGCACAGGGACACTCCCCCCTCCCTACCTCCACCAACACAGGGATACCAATCATTGCCCTCCCCAGCACAGGGAGCAGATACCAAGCTTAATGTTCCTGCCATTACCCTGGCTGATACCAGTAGGCAACAACAAACAGGGGTCCAACTTGGGGGGGCTTCTGATCTCCGTGACTCACTTACACACCATCTCACCAACTGACCAATTTAGAACTAATATTGTAACACAAAAACTATCACTGGAAGAATAAAGGGGGCAGTGAGGTGCAATATTTTCACAGAGGGTTATTGGAACAGGGAATGATTCACCACGTGGGGCTGTTGAGGTGGAGACTGGAACATCATTTAAAAGGGATTTGGAGAAGGATTTAAAATCCAAAATGTAGAAAGGGGAAAGGACAGATGAGAGCTTCAGCTGGCGAGGCATCACTAGCAAAGGAGCGATGGGCCGAATGGTCTCAGTATGTGCTGTGGTTTTGATGATTCCAGAGGTGCTCAGATTGTACATAGTGGAGAAACACGTAGTGTGATCTGGAAAATTATTTGCACAGCCTGTGTTTCCACACACCGATAATCACTGTTGTATTGTTTGCAGTTACATCACTGCACTCAATTCATTTTACAGTTTTAACTTTACAAAGTATAAAGTACAATATTTGAAAATGGATCGCAAGCACACTGCAGTGAGTGTCTCACCTCTTGACTCCCCAAAGCCTTTCCACCATCTACAAGGCACAAATCCGGAGTGTGACGGAATACTCTCCACTTGCCTGGATGAGTGCAGCCCCAACAACACTTGAGAAGCTCGACACCATCCAGGACAAAGCTTCCCGCTTGATCGGCACCCCATCCAACACCTTAAACATTCACTCCCTCCACCACCGGCGCACCGTGGCTGCAGTGTGCACCATCTACAAGATGCGCTGCAGCAACGCGCCAAGGCTTCTTCAGCAGCACCTCCCAAACCCGCGATGCAAACTAGGCCGTACAACGCTGGGCTAAGGGGGGGCGGGGCGAAAAGACAGGGGCCCAGACTGATTAGAGGAGTCCCAGGAGGAAAACCACCCCTGACCAGGGGAGAAGTGGTAGCGCTCCTTAGAGAAGCTCAACGGACTCCACGGACATCCCCCCAGCAAGAGACGCTTTCTAACGAGGACATCATAAGTATACTACAGCTGGCAGCCAGTCAATAGGGGTTACCGGCCCCTGGTGAAGATGTGGGACCACAAAGAGAGGACCCAAGAATGTTTGTTAGCGCCGAGTTAGGGGGCCGGCAGTGCAAGATGCTGATTGACACGGGAGCGTCAATATCCATAACTAATCTAGACTTACCCCTTACCAAGGAAATGATCAGCATACAAGGAGTAGGAGGAGGTAAGAAGAAAGGCAACTTTAAGTGAGATTGTACTATTGGAAGTACAGGGGATAATACTACCCACCCAGTTTTGGTGCTGCCCAAATCCCAAATTCACCATATTCAGAATAGAAACATTAAGGGAAATATGGGTACTAACAGACCCCCAGCATAACCGAGTAGTCTGGGGAGACAAGCACCAAACTCAGTGTAAATTTAATCACCCGGGCCATCAGCAGCAGTGAGTGGCCAGGATCCGTCCAATAGATCCAGAGTGGGAAAGAAAGGGTGCCTGGGGAAGTATATGTCAATTATACCCTGTCCTATGGGCCCAACACAAACCCGGACTGTGGGTTGTTAGGGCCCGAGCCAGTCAAGATCCCAGGCCCAGAACATAAAGCCCACCGGCAATACCCACTGAAGCAGCTGTCGTTGAGATAGTGAAAGAATTGGAAAGGCAAGGGGTGGTGAGACAAACAATAGCTACGACCAACTCATCAGTATGGCCGGTAAAGAAACCAGATGCCTCATATAGGCTGACTATAGACTATACCGCCTTAAATAAAGTTACACCCCTGGAGCACCCAATAGTAGCCAGCCCGACGATGATTTTCAATGGCCTGGGCCCGGAACATAAAATATTCACTGTATTGGATAGAGCAAATGGATTTTGGGCCATACCCTTAAACGAGGAGTTCACTGTAAGAGGAAAGCAGTATACATAGAAACATAGAAAATAGGTGGAGGAGTAGGCCATTCGGCCCTTTGCGCCTGCACCACCATTCAATAAGATCATGGTTGATCATTCACCTCAGTACCGCTTTCCTGCTTTCTCTCCATACCCCTTGATCCCTTTAGCCGCAAGGGCCATATCTAACTCCCTCTTGAAAAATCCAATGAACTGGCATCAACATCTCTCTGCAGTAGGGAATTTCACAGGTTAACAACTCTCTGAGTGAAGAAGTTTCTCCTCATCTCAGTCCTAAATGGCCTACCTCTTATCCCAAGACTGTGCCCCTTGTTCTGGACTTCCCCATCATCGGGAACATTCTTTCCGCATCAACCTGTCCAGTCCCATCAGAATCTTGTAAGTTTCTATGAGATCCCCTCTCATCCTTCTAAACTCCAGTGAATAAAGGCCCAGTTGATCCAGTCTCTCCTCATATGTCAGTCCCGCCATCCCGGGAATCAGTCTGGTGAACCTTCGCTGCACTCCCTCAATAGCAAGAACATCCTTCCTCAGATTAGGAGACAAAAACTGAACACAATATTCCAGGTGAGGCCTCACCAAGGCCCTGTACAACTGCAGTAAGACCTCCCTGCTCCTATACTCAAATCCCCTAGCTATGAAGGCCAACATACCATTTGCCTTCTTCACCGCCTGCTGTACCTGCATGCCAACTTTCAATGACTGAACCATGGCACCCAGGTCTCATTGCACCTCCCCCTTTCCTAATCTGCTGCCATTCAGATAATATTCTGCCTTCGTGTTTTTGCACCCAAATGGATAACCTCACATTTATCCACATAATACTGTATCTGCCATGTATATGCCCACTCACCTACCCTGTCCAAGTCACCCTGCAGCCTTGTAGTGTCCTCCTCACAGCTCACACCGCCACCCAGCTTAGTGTCGTCTGCAAACTTGGACTAGAGTGTCCCAAGGATTCCATAACAGCCCGAGTATATTCCACCGGACGTTGGCTGGGGTCCTGGAACCAATAGATGTAGGGGAATGAAGTATCCTCTTGCAATATGTGGACGACATTCTTATAGCGTCCGCCACGGAGAAGCAGCACGTGCTGGCATTGACCACGGTGCTTGGGGTCCTACAACAGGCAGGGCTGAAAGCTAACCCAAAAAAGGCCCAGATAGGGAAGGGCCAAGTCACGTACCTAGGGTACGTAGTAACACAAGGGAAAAGGCAGATGCCCGAGGATAGGAAGGAGGCCATTAGGACGATGCCAAAGCCAGGGACCGTAAATGGACATGCATGAATAGCTTGGACCAAGGAAATCCACATGTGTGTGTGTGTGTGGGTAAGATGTAACCTCACCAGAGAGGCAGAGGGGACTACCCCGATACGCATCAGGGAATCACAATGCGGTAATGGTTCCTTATGGGGAATGTTCGTGTGTAAGATAGAGATCCCAACCACCACAATAGCCCCAACCACAACAACGCCCAGGATGCCCAAACATGGCACAGGGGCAAGCGGAGGATTAGTAATGAAAAGAACTAAAGACAAAATCCACTTCGGTGTACGCCAAAGGGTAATTACGGTATTGTTAAACCTAACGGATATAACGATCCCACTGTTTTGCGGTAAGAAAACTATAAGCTTATATAAAAACCTGACCCCCAAGAGCCCTTGAGGGGCCCGAATTCAAGACTATGAAGTTCAACGGAAAAAAGCCGAACAAAAACGGGAAAGGTGGGAGGAGAAAGAGGGGAATATTAGAAATGGTGTGCGCGGGATACACAGCGGGTGTTGCGATGATTAATAGATCTTCAAAAAATAGAAGAGGTCATCACCCTCACACAGACCTTAAAAGGACTGCTGGAAAGGGGAGATGATAACGAGAAAATGCAGGCTCAGCTAGGGGACGGGGCGGAACGGGAACTGCTATAGGTTGCCCATACATTGCGGGACTATGCAAAAACGACAAATTTGGTAAACCAGGCTGGACAAACTATGAGTAAGAGAATGGAGGCCGAGATAGTTTTTGCAGGATATGGGGCTTGTATACTCAATACGGTAGAACATAACCTAGAACAACTCCAGAATGGGGAGGTGCCGGATTGGATAACCAATGATGTATTTGCTGAATGGATATTGGGCAAGAAAGACACCCAAGCCTGAGAGGTCCGGAGGAATAGCCATGCCTGGGTCCCTAAGAACAAGTGTGCAACCGGACAACAGAATATAATAGGGTTTGTGTTATCAATACCACAATACGACGTGACAAAGGGAAACACATTGTACCAAGTAAGCAAGAGAGGAGAAATAAGGAATCAGACCCATGTGCGGTATCACAAATTGCACCAGTACGTAATTAAAAGGGAAACAATACCAAAGGTGTCTATATTAAAGATTGTTATAAGAATAATCAAGTTGTTTTATGCCGAGAGCACCCATACCTCCAGAACAACGACTGTGGATATGGCCAAACAGACGGATGAGAGTTGAGTGTCACACCATTGGCACTGGACTCCGAAACGACCGCAGCCTCACAAGGAAAGGGAGGATGGTATGTGAGCACCACGGCGGTCAACATGACGATGGGGGGAGTTACCCATTGCCCCACCATGACCACCGACTTCTGTTTTGCACCAAGAAGAATTCGTCGATATTCAGGGATTATAACATATATCCGGAGTTGAAAGGAGAGTCCGTCAATGGGACAGCGGTGGACACTATCAAAGCAGGGTATAAAGGTTTCGAGGAACCACAAGGACGACATATACCCAAACTTAGTGAAGAACAAACTAAGTTGGAGCAGGACATCCATGAACAACGGCAGAAATACATCATCCTGATGAAGATCTACAAACTCCAGAAGGACACTAAAGAAATGTTGGCAAGCCAACCCTGGTATACAAGGCTTTGGAACTTCGGACTAAACGTGCAGGTGCACCCCTGGATAAGAATAATATCCCATGTATTGGTGATTGTGCAAGGTGTGGTTTTAATGGTATTGTTGATTGAATTATGTTGGAGATGTAAACGACAGGCGAGGAAAGCCATAGCTCAGGCCCCCATAAAAGCCTTAGAGGAAACTAAATCTTTAGTATCTAAGGAAACATCTGTAAAACGGGTAAATGGTGTGTAAAGAGAAAGAGATACGAGAAGCCATCCGGAAGTAAGGGCTTGGCCACCCAGACGGACGGATTAAGCTGACAATATCGCTTCCCCTTTGGATGAAATAATGAGGGAACGGCACATTGGCCTATTTTGGGGGAAGACAGCCAAGGGTCAAAAGGGGAGGATTGTAAGGGCAAGATTGATTATCAAAGATGTTGTCTGGCTATTGTGAAGGCCCTGAGCTGGCTAAACAAGAGGTATTGCTTAAAACCACAGGTACGCATAAAACACAATAGCGCCACGAGATGACCACTCGTTGGCCTCAGGCTCAAGGGAGCAATAAAGAAAACCCAAAGAGGAACTAACATAACCATATAACAATACAGGTGCGACCTCCGAAATCCGGAGTTCCAAAAACCAGCATGTTCCGAAATCCGGACATCGTGCTGATCAGTGGGAGGGTCGTCCGAAATCCGGAACATGTTCCGAAATCCGGACTTTTATTTTTAATGTGACTTAAATGGGAGAAAATCAGTGGGGAAAATACTGGACCCTAAAATTAATTTAATTAAAAACAGGTATTAATTGGAACATTAAAAAGATATTCAATAAATCATTTCCAAATGAGTGCAGTAAAAGCCACCTCCTCCACTGATCTGCATGGTCTCGGCTGATGTAGTGTCTCTGGCAGTGGCCTCGGGTTCTGTCGGTCCATGCTGTGGCTACGCAGAGGTTTGTTGGAGGGGGGAGGGGGGGATTCATGGGGCTGGTGATGGAATTTAACTGCTAGATTTTTTTTTTTAAAAGCGAGGGTCGGCACCAACACCATTGTCCTCCATGGTGCCTGTGAGGATTCCTTGCAGGCTAGTCCTCTTATTCCGGACCTAGTGGTCCTGGCTGAGCTCTTCCAGCTGATGGTGATCTGAGCTGCGAGAGCCTGCCTGACCCTTCCTCCCCAGAACCGCATGCACCTGGAACAGGGGTTTCCGGATTCGGACATCGGATTTTGTCTTCGAAATCTGGAAATACCCGAACCTTGGCCCGGGAGTTTCCGGATTCAGGACGTCAGAATTACATTCTGAAATCCGGAAATACCTGAACTTCGTCCCGGGCATTTCCGGATTCGGGATGTCGGAAATACATTCCAAAATCCAGAAATATCCAAAATCCGGAACGGCCTCGGTCCCGAGGTTTCCGGATTTGGGAGGTCGAACCTGTCTAAGGCGAATGACACCTGGAAGAAGGGAACAAATGGGTATTCGATCATGCGTTGGTACAACTAATCACGTCATTATTAAGGTCCATCCACGAGGACACTCATGTGCCAAAACCTGTATGATTAAGGTAATTTGAACAGCTCGTTGGAGATCCTCTCAGGCGGCTGAGAAGTGAGATGCTCCCCCTGCACGTGCAAGAATAAAAGATCGTTGAAACTTATCCAAGGTATCTCTCTGTTGAATCCGGGCTTGTTAAGAGAGGAGAAGGACGATTCTCCCCATCACCTTTAAAGTAGTAAAACATCCCAAGGTGCTTTACATGAGTGTAATCAAACAGAATTTAATACCAGGCCACACTTACTAAGTCAGGTGAAAAGAATTAGATTTTTTTTTAATCCTTTATTGGGATTTGGGCATTGCTGGCAATGCCAGTATTTATTGCCCATCCCCAATTGCCCTTCAGAAGGTGGTAGTGAGCCGCCTTCTTGAAATGCTACAGTCTGTGTTGTGAAGGTGCCCCCAGAGTGCTGTTTAGGGAGGGAGTTCCAGAATTTGACAAGCGAATTTGAAGGAACAACAATAATTTCCAAGTCAGGATGGTGTGAGACTTGGAGGGGAATTTGGAGGTAGTGGTGTTCCCATGCGCCTGCTGCCCTTGTCCTTCTAGGTGGTAGAGGTCATGAGTTTGGGAGGTGCTGTCGAAGAAGCCTTGGCGAGTTGCTGTAGTGCATCTTGTAGATGGTACACACTGGAGTCACGGTGCGCCGGTGGTGGAAGGAATGAATGTTTAAGGTGGTGGATGGGATGCCAATCAAGCGGGATGCTTCGTCCTGGATGGTGTCAAGCTTCTTGAATGTTGTTGGTGAGTATTCCATCACAGTCCTGACTTGTGCCTTGTAGATGGCGGAAATGCTTTGGGGAGTCAGGAGGTGAGTCACTCATCGCAGAATACCGACTTTTTTGGTCATAGTATTTATGTGGCTGGTCCAGTTACGTTTCTGATCAATGGTAACCCCCCTCCCCTCCTCCCCCCAGGATGTTGATGGTGTGGGATTCAGCTATGGGAATGCTGTTGACTATCAAGAGGCATTGGTTAGACTCTCGCTTGTTGGAGATGGACTGCTCCATTATCTGAGGAGTTGCGAATGGAGCTAAACACTGCAATCATCAGCGAACATCCCCACTTCTGACCTTCCGACAGAGGGAAGATCATTGATGAAGCAGCTGAAGATGTTTGGGCCTAAGACACTGCCCTAAGGAACTCCTGCAGCAAGATCCTGGGGCTGTGATGATTGACCTCCAACAACCACAACCATCTTCCTTTGTGCTAAGTATGACTCTAGCCAGTGGAGTGTTTCGCCGATTCCCATTGACTTCAGTTTTACTTTTGCTCCTTGATGCCACACTCAGTCAAATGCTGCCTTGATGTCGAGGGCAGACTCTCTGCTCCCCATTCCCAGATTTGCTACAAACTGCTGCCAACAAATATTCATTTCTACCAGTAAATCACTAAGAATACATAAGAACCTAAGAATTAGGAACAGGAATAGGCCATCTAGCCCCTCGAGCCTGCTCCGCCATTCAAAAAGATCATGGCTGATCTGGTCAATCAACACAATTCAAATGTTGCTACATTGCAAGCCTCTCTCCCCAATCTAGCAGCTCAAGTCAGGAACGTGAACGATCACTAGCCACACCCCTGGATGGTGCAGCCTCAACAACACTCGAGAACTTTGGCACCAGAGAACTGGACGTAAGGTTGATCAGTGACCCTGCCTCTGGATTTGATATCCCCTCCACATGGGCACTGAGGCTGCAGTGTGAGCCAGGTACATGTTGCACTGCACCAACTCGCTCCCTGAAGCACAAGGACAGCAGGATTGTGGTAACGCCGATCTCAAAGTCACATATTGTCACTGGGTCAATATCCTAGAACTCCAGACCCAACAGCACTGTGGGAGCACCTTCACTATACGCGGCGGCTCACCACCACCTTGTCATGGGCAACTGGGGATGGACAATAACTGGGGCCTTGGCTATTAGCCAGCCTTTATTGTGGAGCGTCATAATGACTGAAATATATTCACCTTGTGGGTATCATAAGGTCAGAAGTGCAGATGTTCACTGGTAACTGAACATTGCCATTCGCAACTCCTCAGATAATGAAGCACTCCATGCCCACATGCAGCAAGACCTGGTCGACTTTCAGGCTTGGGCTGATAAGTGGCAAATAACATTCACACCACACAAGTGCCAGGCAATGACTATCTCCAACAAGCGAGAGTCTAACCACCTCCCCTTGACATTCAACAGCATTACCATCACCGAATCCCCCACCATCAACATCCTTGGAGTCAACACTGACCAGAAACTTAACTGGACCAGCCACATGAATACTGTGGCAACAAGAGCGTGTCAGAGGCTGGGTATTCTGCGGCGAGTGTCTCACCTCCCGACTCCCCAAAGCCTTTCCACCATCTACAAGGCACAAGTCAGGAGTGTGATGGAATACTCTCCACTTGCCTGGATGAGTGCAGCTCCAACACTCAAGCAGCTCAACACCATCCAGGACAAAGCATCTCACTTGATTGGCACCCCATCCACCACCTTAAACACTCACTCCCTCCACCACCGGCGCACCGTGGCTGCAGTGTGTACCATCTACAAGATGCACTGCAGCAACTCGCCAAGGCTTCTTCGGCAGCACCTCCCAAACCTGTGGCCTCTACCACCTAGAAGGACAAGGGCAGCAGGCGCATGGGAACACCACCACCTCCATGTTCCCCTCCAAGTCACACACCATCCTGACTTGGAAATATATCGCCGTTTCTTCATTGTTGCTGGATCAAAATCCTGAACTCCCTCGCTAACAGCGCTGTGGGAGTACCTTCGCCACACGGACTGCAGCAGTTCAAGAAGGTGGCTCACCACCATCTTCTCAAGGGCAATTAGGGATGGGCAATAAATGCCAGCCTTGCCAGTGACGCCCACATGCTGGAACAAATATATGTGTGTTGGGGCAATGGGTACTACCAAATAGGCACAACTTGTCACTGATTGTCACAGGCTCTGCAGTTTATAAATACACTGTTCGCGTTAAATAGATACAAAAGCAAACACTGGGAATCTGGGGAGAGAAACAATTGCAATCTGTGTCCTTGTGAAAGGAACCCTGTGTACACACGAGGTACTGAGGCACAGCAATGCCATTTAGTAACGATTACCCAGCGTTACACATCCCGCTCACATCAAACTGCCATCAAATTAACCCCTGCGATTGGAGACACTGCCTTCTCCTTCAACACAAAGATCAATACTAATATTTTTCTTAAAAAGACAAGAAACGAAACTATACACTGTAGGAACTGTAGCAAGGAGTTTACCCGGTAGTTCAACTTTTAGTTTTCAAATGTTGATGAAATACTCCATTTTGCAACATTATCACCTCTGAATTATCTCGGAAATAATTTGTAACTTAAAACTGTAAAGTACAAGAAGGGAACATGGCAACGCTGACCCTCCCGATCACACACACTCTCCTTCTCTCACACATTCTCTCTCTCTCCTCCTCCTCTCACACACACTCATTCTCTCACTCTCCTTCTCTCACACACTCTCAGTCTCTCCTTCTCTCAGTCTCTCTCCTCTTCTCACAAACTCTCGCTCTCTCCTTCTCACAGTCCCTCTCCTTCTCTCACGCTCTCTCTTTCCCTCCACCCTCCACCCTCCTCCGCCTCCTCTCACACTCTCCTTCTCTCTCTATTCCCGGTCCGGTGAACCCGAGTTACTCGGAACGGCCCCGAACTCTGCCCAAGTTGGGGCCGCAGTTCCCGGACGGAGTTGCGGATTTTCGGGTCTCACCTGGTGCGGATGCCGGAGATTCGGGTTCAGGTCGCAATCACTCGGCGCCGAATCTTTTTCCTTCGCAGCGGAAATGGGAAAGAAAAATGGGCGGAGTGGCCCGTCACATGATTCGCTCCTGGAACAGGACCCGATCCCAGAAAATCCCAGCAACTGGACCCAAACCCGAACCCGACACAATCCCAGCAACTGGACCCGATCAGTACGATCATAGGAACATTGCCAAGACGCAGGAAGAGGCCATTCAGCCCCTCGAGCCAATTCCATCATTTAATCAGGTCATGGCTGATCTGTATCTTAACTCCGTCCACCCGCCTTGGCCGTGTAACCCTTCACATCCTTTCCTAACGTAAATCTATCAAACTCAGTTATAACATTTTCAGTTGATCCCCAGCCTCAACAGCTTCTTGGGGAGAAGTCCAAAATTTTAAATGGTCTGCGTAGTCCGTTAAAGAGACAGCAACCCCCCAAAATGAAAGGGAACATTGCTCCTGTTGTGGTCCACCCTTTGTGTGAAGCTGTTTCCTGACATCACCCCTGAATGGTTTTGTCCCCTTGTGCTGAACTCCCCCACCAGAGGAAATAGTTTCTCTATATCATGTCAACAGTGGCTCAGTGGGTAGCATTCTCGCCCTGAGTCAGAAGAATGTGGGTTCAAGTCCCACTCCAGGGACTTGAGCACATAAATCTAGGTTGACACTTCAGTGTAGTACTGAGGGAGCCTGGACTGTCAGAGGGGCAGGACTAAGGGAGTGCTGCACTGTCGGAGGGGCAGTACTGAGGGAGCGCCGCACTGTCGGAGGTGCAGTACTGAGGGAGTGCTGCACTGTCAGGGGGCAGTACTGAGGGACTGCTGCACTGTCAGGGGGCAGTACTGAGGGAGTGCTGCACTGTCGGGGGCAGTACTGAGGGAGCGCCGCACTGTCGGAGGTGCAGTACTGAGGGAGTGCTGCACTGTCAGGGGGCAGTACTGAGGGACTGCTGCACTGTCAGGGGGCAGTACTGAGGGAGTGCTGCACTGTCGGGGGCAGTACTGAGGGAGCGCCGCACTGAGGGAGGGGCAGTACTGAGGGAGTGCTGCACTGTCAGAGGTGCCGGCTTTCGGATTAGACGTTACATCAAGGCTTCGTCTGCTCTCTCAGGTGGTAGTGTTTCGAAGAAGAGCAGGGGAGTTATCCCCGGTGTCCTGGTCAATAATTATCACTCAATCGACATAACAAAAACAGATTATCTGGTCATTGTCATACTGCTGTTTGTGGGAGCTTGCAAACCGATATTCTCATCTGAGCACCAGTGAGGGCGATATTGCCTCGGGGAGTGCAGCTAGAGCCAAGTCGAAGGCACCACGAGTGGCTCAACTGCACAGAGGGGCGGGACGAAGAATAATAGAGCTGTAGTGGTAGGGGATTCTATAGTTAGCGGAGCAGAGAGGAGTTTCTGCGGCTGTAGATGTGACTTCAGAATGGTATGGTGCCTCCCTGGTGCCAGGTCAGAGATGTCACAGAGCGGATGCAGGACATTCTGCGGGGAGAGGGTGAACAGCTAGAGGTCGTGGTTCATATCGGGGCTAACGACATAGGTGGAAAGAGGGATGAGGTCCTACAGGCAGAATTTAGGGAGCTAGGAAGAAAATTAAAGGGTAGGACCTCAAAGTTAGTAATCTCCGGGTTACTACCGGTGCCACGTGCTAATGAGTATAAGGATAGAGAGGATGAACGCTTGGCTGGAGAGTTGGTGTAGGAGGGAGGGCTGTAAATTCCTGAGGCATTGGGACTGCTTCTGGGGTAGATGGGACCTGTACAAACTGGACGGGTTGCACCTCAACAGCGCTGGGACCAGTATCCTCACGGGGAGTTTTGCTCGTGCTGTTGGGGAGAGTTTATACTAGCTTGGCAGGGGAATGGGAACCTGAGAATAAATTCAATAGGGAATGAAGTAAAGCTGAAATTGGAAAACAAGAACTTAGAAAGTGAATCTTGTAAGTCAGAGGAAACAAGGGTTTGTAAGTAGTAATCAAGGAGGTCTTCCTGTGCTAAATAGTATATACTTTAATGCAAGGAGTATAGTGAATAAGGCAGATGAGCGAAGAGCACAGGTAGACACTTGGGAGTATGACATTATAGCCATTACAGAGACATGACTGAAAGAGGGGCAGGTTTGGCAGATCAATATTCCTGGTTACAGGATTTTTAGACAAGGCAGAGAGAGGGGTAAAAAGGGAGGGGGGTCACGGTATTGATTAAAGAAACTGTTACAGTGATGAGGAGGGATGATATGTTAAAGAGATTATCAAATGAGGCCATATTGAAAAATAAAAAAGGGGCGATCTCACTGCTTGACATGTATCATAGACCCCCAAACAGTGGGAGGGAGATGGAGGAGCAAATATGTTGGCAAATTGCTGTGAAGTCCAAAAACCATAGAGCAGTAATAGTAGGGGATTTTAACTATCCTAATATTGATTGGGACAAACATAGTGTGAAGGGTATAGAGGGGGCGGAATTCTTAAAATGCATTCAAGAGAACTACTTTAGTCAGTAAGTAACAAGCCCAACACGAGAGGGGGCGGTTTTGGATTTAGTTTTGGGGAATGAAGCTGAGCAGGTGGAAGGGGTATCAGTGGGAGAGCACTTGGGTGCCAGTAACCATAATTCAGTCAGATTCAAGGTAGTTATGGATAAGGACAAGGATAGATCAGGAATAAAAGTCCCAAATTGGGGAAAAGCTAACTTTGCTAAGTTGAGAAGTGATTTGGCCATAGTGGACTGGAAACAGCTACTTGAAGATAAATTAGTGTCGGAACAGTGGGAGGCATTCAAAGAGGAGATCCGGAAAGCTCAGGCCAAACATATTCCCTTAAAGAAAAAGGGTGGGAATAACAATTCTGTAGCACCCTGGATGTCTAGGGATTTACAGGGGAGGAAAAAGAAAAAAATGGGAAGCTTATGTCATATACCGATGGCTAAATACTGTAGAATCTTAGGAGGAATATAGAAAGTTAAGAGGTAAAAGTAAAAAGGATATTAGGAATGCTAAGAGAGAGCGTGAAAAATTCTTGACTAGTAAAATTAAGGAAAACCCAAAGTTGTTCTATAAATATATTAAGAATAAGAGGATAACTAAAGAAAGAATAGGGTCTATTAGAGACCATGAGTGTAATCTTTGTGTGGAGGCGGAAGATGTTGGTATGGTTCTTAATGAATACTTTGCATCTGTTTTCACAAAGGAAAGGGGTAATGCAGATAGTACTATCAAGGAGGAGTGTGAAATTCTGAATGAAATAAACAAAGTGAGAGAGGAGGTATTAAGGGTTTAGCAGCTTTGAAAGTAGATAAGTCCCCAGGCCCAGATGAAATACATCCCAGGCTGTTGAGCGAAGTAAAAGAGGAACTAGCAGAGGCCTTGGCCATCATTTTCCAGTCCTCTTTGAATTTGAGCATGGTGCCGGAGGACTGCTAATATGGTATCCTTGTTTAAGAAGGGAGAAAGGGATAGGCTGAGTAATTACAGGCCTGTCAGCCTCTCAGTGGTGGGAAACTTATTGGAAAAAATCCTGAAAGACAGGATAAATCTACATTTGGAAAGGCAAGGACTAATTAGGGACAGTCAGCATGGATTTGTTAAGGGAAGATCGTGTTTGACCAACCTGATTGAATTTTTTGAGGAAGTAACCAGGAGGGTCGATGAGGGTCGTGCACACGATGCAGTGTATATGGACTTTAACAACGCTTTTGATAAGGTCCCACATGATAGATTGGTCATGAAGGTTAAAGCCCATGAGTAGCAAGTTGGATCCAAAATTGGCTTCGAGGTAGGAAGCAAAGGGTAATGGTTGATGGATGTTTTTGTGACTGGAAGGATTTTTCCAGTGGGGTTGCGCAGAGCTCGGTACTGGCTCTCTTGCTTTTTGTGATATACATCAATGATCTAGATTTGAATATAGGGAGCATGATTAAGAAGTTTGCAGATGACACTAAAATTGGCTGTGTGGTTGATATTGAAGAGGAAAGTCATGGACTGCAGGAGGATACTGGTCAGGTGGGCGGAGCAGTGGCAAATGGAATTTAATTCAGAGAGGTGTGAGGTAATACACTTTGGGAGGACTAAGAAGGAATGGGTATGCACAATAAGCGGTAGGTCACTTAAAAGTGTAGATGAACAAAGGGACCTTGGAGTGCTGAAAGTAGCAGGCCAGGTGGATCAGGTGGTTAAGAAGGCATACAGAATGCTTGCCTTTATTGGCCGAGGCATAGAATACAAGAGCAGGGAGGTTATGCTTAAATTGTATAATATTCTGATTTGGCCACAGCTGGAGTACTGCATGCAGTTCTGGTCACCTTATTATAGGAAGGACGTGATTGCACTTGAGAGGATGCAGAGGAGATTTATTGGATGCTGCCTGCAATGGAGAATCTTAGCTATGAGGACAGATTGGATAGGCTGGCTTTGTTCTCATTGGAACAGAGGAGGCTGAGAGGAGACCTCATTGAGGTGTACAAAATTTTGAGGGGCTGGATATAGTTGATAGCAATGGCCTATTTCCCTTGGTGGAGGGGTCAATTACGAGGGGGCATAGTTTTAAGATGGTTGGTGGAAGATTCAGAGGGGATTTGAGGGGAGGCTTCTCCATGCAGAGGGTTGTGGGGGTCTGGAACTCACTGCCTGGAAAGGTGGTAGAGGCAGAAACCCTCACCACATTTAAAAGGTGCTTGGATAGGCACTTGAAGTACCGTAACCTGCAGCATTACAGACCTAGAGTTGGTAAGTGGGATTAGACTGGATAACCTCTTGTTGGCTGGCGCTGATATGATGGTAAGCACTTCAGGGAATCAAATATGGCCAGGGTGATCTCCTGAACTAGTTTTGATCGCCTGGATGGGTCAGAGAGGAATTTTCCCAGATTTTCTTTCCCCAATTAGCCTGGATTTTTATCTGGTTTTTGCCTCTCCCAGGAGATCACATGGCTCCGGTTGGGGTGGAGTGTAGACTGTTTCGATGCAAGGGGTGTTGCAGTTGTGTGGGGTGGACTGGTTGGGCCGGATGCTCTTTTCCTTTCCGCCATTGTTCATAGGTTTGTACGTAACCTTCAGGGCTGCTGACCGAGGGCCGTGCGGCTCTTTGTCGGCCGGCGGGACACAATGGGCCGAAATGGCCTCCTTCTGCGCTGTACATTTCTATGTTTCTTTCTATGTTTCAAAGATATTCCAATAACTGACCTTCCTGTTTAGACTGAGTTTATGACTGGGGGGTGGGGGGTTGTATATGAAACTCTCTAATTCACTTGAACATACTGAAAATAACAAGGTTGTGTGAGGCAAACAGGAAACACATTACTGCATGAAAGAGACTGGATACTAAATTAATTTCAACATCGCAGCAATTAGAGCAGGACACGGGCCATAACCAGCATGCCCGCTTTCAGTACAGTCGCTGGCCTTCAGTTCTTGATTAGTTCAGCAGATTAGAAGCTATGTATTTGCACAGTCAGCGATTCGTTTTTGTTTTACACTCAGTGCCACCCTTGACCTTTCGGACACACGTCTATTATCACTCTCTCAAAGAGATGTCCATACAACTGACAAAATCAGCGTGTGGCTTCTCTCTTCAGCACCGTTCCTATCCAAGGTCTCCTCAAACTAGGGCAGGGAGTGTGGTTCCTGTACACAGGGACTTTCACAAGAGCAGGAGTTTCCCACTGACTGAGGCAATGGCCTGAGCTGCAACCTGTGGCGAGGAGGGAGAGCAGAGGGGGCTCCGGACTGGTATATTCGCACTCAGGTAGGAATAGTTGAGGGATTGAGAATGGCAGGGGAGAGGTATTGGGGGTAGGGGAGTTACTACCGGGGAACTGCGGATGGTCTCATTCTGTTGAAAATGTAAGTATCATTTTGTTTTATAAACATGAAAAAAATCTACAAATGCTGGAAATCTAAAGTAGAACCCTAAGTTCTGGAGCAATTCCGCAGTGTGTTCTGACAAAGGCTTAACCCTAACCCTGAAACGTTCGCTTGTCCTCTCCAGCCGCCGACTGAGTGCATGAAATGGACGACTCCAACATTTTTAATACAAAAATTCACAATTTCTCATTCGACCATCAAAAGCCTCAGAGCGAAGCTCCGATGTTGCGCCTTCAGTGTGTCGATTCCTCCTTCAGCCTTTTGTGTCTTTTTGAAAATGTTGTTGATTCTTATCTGGACGAATAATTGCGAATTTCACGTGGTTTTCACTCTGACTTACACTCAAACTATTTCTGTCGCACATTCGGAGACTGTTCCACAACATAAACCGTGCAATTACATCCTGGATAATGTTTGCTGTAAATTAGGCTGGCGGTAAAGCCCAAATCCTCAGCTCAACAAAGCAATTAATGCAAGACACTGATCACAACTAAGTTCCTTCTGCTGGCGGGCGGCAAAGCAAAAAATAAATGAGTTTTATTTAAATGAAACAGCTATTTATACATTTTCATTTTCATAAGATTATATTTTCTAAAATATCAGTTAATTGAGAAGATTATAGGAATAATTTATTCATGGTTAACAAACTAAAGAATTAACACATTTTAAATGACACTTAAGTGTTGAAAACATGATTCCTGATTAAAATAATTTATAATACAGTTGTGGATTTTAGTTGTATTTCTAACATATCTTGCTTTAATTGTGTTGGGGGTTTAACACATGTTCTAAGTCATAGGCATCTCTTGAAAGAAGTGATATCGCTGCACATTCAATTCGATCAGAGGGTGCCACATATTGAAAGCTAAATACAGCAGGCAGTTCTGTAATTAATGAGCAGCAATCAGCAAGGTCATTGCTCCCACCTTCTGGTCTAACCGAGTAACCGACACTCAACCTCTCCAAACCCAAACAACCAGCAAGTGAGAAAGTTCATACAATGACTGATGCAGTTCGCGCAGGAAAATAAACATTGTTCAAACCACAGTCCGGGACTTGCCTTTATCGATTCACAGTTTACAACAGTAACAATTTAGACGTCTGAAAATAACTCTTTACATCTGTCCTAATTCACAACTGTATCTAAATCAGCAACATGACGTGTTATATCCCAACAGATACTTTGCCACACCGGATCATACTCGGATTCAGATTTAATTTCAAAGGGCTATGCTGTCTTGCAATATGTTCATTAAAGCTATGTATGGTGTAGTCAGGCACAGCAGCGCACAGGGCCAAAGCAGCTTGATCTTTCAATGATGATAAATTATAACTTCCTTACATTCTCGTGCACAGATAAAATGCTCTAACTTGGTCTAAAGGCATCTCCGCGATAGGGAATATTCTGTAGATGTGAGGGCTCAGTATGGATCCAGTGTTATTCTTCTGTATAAACAACAAGTAAGTATCATTCCACAGACCTGAAAAATAAAAACACTACCGATATATTTCATTTCAGTGCAACACGTGACATGCAACGTGCAAATTCTCTATTCTGGCAAGTCAACTCTTAAAGCTAAACATTGTGCTGATAGATTCCGGCGGGGGAATGTGGAACTCCGCAGGGAGTGGTGAGAATAAACACATGAAGGAGAAAGAAATAGCAGGATATGTTGATGGGGTGAGATGAAGAGGGGTGGGAGGAGACTGGTGTGGAGCATAAACACCGGCACGGACCAGTTGGGCCGAGTGGCCTGTTTCTGTGCTGTATTCCAGAGCAACTCTCAAGCTGGGGTAAAACTGCCACATTGTGTGGGAAGAGAAGGCTCTGGGCGATCAACGTGATTGAGGCAGGTCCGAATCTCATTCAAGAAAGCAGTAAAGAAAGACTTACAATTATATCGCGCTTTTCACCACCTCAGGACATCCCAAAACACTTTACAGACAATCAAGTAGTTTTGAAGGACGCTAATGTTGGTGTGTTTGTCCTCCCAGGGGATTTGTAGGATCTTGCGGAGACATTGTTGGTGGTATAAGAACATAAGAAATAGGAACAGGAGTAGGCCATACGGCCCCTCGAGCCTGCTCCGTCATTTAAGAAGATCATGGCTGATCTAATCATGGACTCAGTTCCACTTCCCTGCCCGCTCCCCATAACCTCTTATCCAGTATTTCTCCAGCGACTTGAGGTGCTGTCTCTGAGCCATACAGGAGGGCGGGTATTACTACCTATGACAGGGACTGTGGTTCTTGTATTGGATTGTTCAGCCACATAAGGACTCATTTTAAGAGTGGAAGCAAGTCTTCCTCGATTCCGAGGGACTGCCGATGATGATGATGAGTTTTGAAGCATAGTCACTGTTGTAATGTAGGAAACGTGGCAGTTAATTTGTGCACAGCAAGCTCCCACATAACAATGAGGTAATGACTAGATCAAATGTTTTTACTGGTGTTGGTTGAGGGATAAATATTGGCCAGGACACCAGGGAGAACTCCCCAGCTCTTCTTCAAAAAGCGCCCTGGCATGATTTACATCCATTGAGAGGGAAGATGGTTTAACATCTCACCCAAGAGACAGCACCTCCAACCGTGCAACATTCTCTCAGTAGTACACTGGAGTGTCAGCCTAGATTTTGTGCTCAAGTTCCTGGAGCAGTGCTTGCACTCACAACCTTCTGACTCAAGGGCGAGAGCCATGGATACCAATATTGACAAGGAGAATGAGATTCCTTTCCATGAAACCATCACACAGGTTTAGAGCGGGCCCTGGGTGGGGTAGAGCTGTCCCTGGGTGGGGTAGGGCGGGCCCTGGGTGGGGTAGAGTGGGCCCTGGGTGGGGTGGAGGTGGCCCTGGGTGGGGTAGAGCGGGCCCTGGGTGGGGTAGAGCGGGCAATGGATGGGGTAGAGCTAGACCTGGGTGGGGTAGAGCGGGCCCTGGGTGATGTAGAGAGGGCCCTGGGTGGGATAGAGCTGTCCCTGGGTGGGTAGGGTGGGCCCTGGGTGGGGTAAAGCGGGCCCTGGGTGGGGTAGAGAAAGCACTGGGTGGGGTACAGTGGGCAGTGGGTGGGGTAGAGCTAGCCCTGGGTGGGGTAGAGCTGGCCCTGGGTGGGGTAGAGCGGGCCCTGGGTGGGGTAGAGCGGGCCCTGGGTGGGATAGAGTGTGACCTGGGTGGGGTAGAGATGGCACTGGATGGGATAGAGTGTGACCTGGGTGGGGTAGAACGCCAGTCGGTTGTGAAGCTGAGTTTACAAAATGCTCATGAGTGCACCTAATGATGTTCTGGCCCTGCTCTAATTAGTATTAATATTGTACTGGGTACCATTCTGGGCATCATCATCATAGGCAGTCCCTCGAAATTGAGGAAGACTTACTTCCACTCCAAAAGTGAGTTCTTAGGTGACTGAATAGTCCAATATGGGAATTACAGTCTCTGTCACAGGTGGGACAGACAGTGATTAAAGGAAAGGGTGAGTGGGGAACCTGGTTTGCCGCACGCTCTTTCCGCTGCCTGCACTTGCTTTCTGCATGCTCTCAGCGATGAGACTCGAGGTGCTCAGCGCCCTCCCGGATGCTCTTCCTCCACTTAGGGCGGTCTCCCAGGTGTCAGTGGGGATGTTGTATTTTATCAAGGAGGCTTTGAGGGTGTCCTTGAAATGTTTTCTCTGCCCACCTCGGGCTCGCTTGCCGTGTAGGAGTTCCAAGTAGAGCGCTTGCTTTGGGAGTCTTGTGTCAGGCATGCGAACAATGTGGCCTGCCCAGCGGAGCTGGTCGAGTGTGGTCAGTGCTTCGATGCTGGGGATATTGGCCTGATCGAAGACAATAATGTTGGTGCGTCTGTCCTGCCAGGGGATTTACAGGATCTTGTGGAGACATCGTTGGTGGTATTTCTCCAGCGACTTGAGGTGTCTACTGTACATGGTCCACGTCTCTGAGCCATACAGGAAGGCGGGTATCACTACAGCCCTGTAGACCATGAGCTTGGTGTCAGATTTGAGGGCCTGATGTTCGAACACTCTCTTCCTCAGGTGGCCGAAGGCTGCGCTGGCGCACTGGAGGCGGTGTTGGATCTCATCGTTGATGCCTGACCTTGCTGATAGTAGGCTCCCGAGGTATGGAAAGTGGTCCATGTTGTCCAGGGCCGCGCCGTGGATCTTGATGACTGGGTACTGATATGACCATACCTGGAGTACTGGGTACCATTCTGGTCTCCCTACTGCAGCAGTCACTGGAGACAGTGCAGAAAGGACAAACACACTGGGACTGGCATGTAGAATCATAGACTGATGCAGCACAGGAGGCCATTCGGCCCATCGTGCCTATGATTGGTCACTGTGGGGAGGGTGAGGAGCCAGGATTGGTCACTGTGGGGAGGGTGAGGAGCCGGGATTGGTCACTGTGGGGAGGGTGAGGAGCTGGGATTGGTCACTGTGAGGAGGGTGAGGAGCTGGGATTGGTTACAGTGGTGAGGGTGAGGAGTCGGGATTGGTCACAGTGGGGAGGGTGAGGTGTCGGGATTGGTCACTGTGAGGAGGGTTAGAGTAACTCACCTTATTCCACAAGATCCTCTTTATAAAGCCATCTGAGAATCCCGATGCACGTCATGGAAAAGCACAATAAAGCAGAGAATATTTACAAGACTTTTGTGCTAGGACAGTTGGGAATAAATAGTTGGTAGGTTGTGGGATGAGGTGGTTTGGCGATGGCTGCGTGTATTTTTGGACATCACTGAATAAGTTGCACTGTCCGCCGGCACCACATGGCCATTCCTTTCCCAAGCCAGACTCAGGCGAGTGGTTCATAAAACGGGCCATGCATCAACACAAACTACAGAATCAGTGGGTACACGACACAATGAGCACATGCTGTTCACAAAGCAAAGCACCCAGATTGTCCATCCGCTCTCAATCTTTGCCAGTTTCCCTTTTCCAAGTCAAGAAGGCCTCAAATCAAACTAGTTTTTATTTTCTCTAAAGCTGCAAGTGGTCGTCAATTTAAAAGGGAACGAAAGTCATTGGGAGGCACTTCCCTCAAATTACTCTTCCTTTTCATAGAAATAATTCACAGTCATGGCAGAAATGTACCTTTTTAATGGAGTCACTGTGGAGAATCTCATTTCTCCCTCTTGTCCCCCTCATCCCCATTTCCTCCTCCCCCTCATGTCGTTTCCCTGTCATCCCCCTCATCTGAGGAAGGACATTCTTGCTATTGAGGGAGTGCAGCGAAGGTTCACCAGACTGATTCCCGGGATGGCGGGACTGACCTATCAAGAAAGACTGGATCAACTGGGCTTGTATTCACTGGAGTTCAGAAGAATGAGAGGGGACCTCATAGAAACATTTAAAATTCTGACGGGGTTAGACAGGTTAGATGCAGGAAGAATGTTCCCAATGTTGGGGAAGTCCAGAACCAGAGGTCACAGTCTAAGGATAAGGGGTAAGCCATTTAGGACCGAGATGCGGAGGAACTTCTTCACCCAGAGAGTGGTGAACCTGTGGAATTCTCTACCACAGAAAGTTGTTGAGGCCAATTCACTAAATATATTCAAAAAGGAGTTAGATGAGGTCCTTACTACTAGGGGGATCAAGGGGTATGGCGAGAAAGCAGGAATGGGGTACTGAAGTTGAATGTTCAGCCATGAACTCATTGAATGGCGGTGCAGGCTAGAAGGGCCGAATGGCCTACTCCTGCACCTATTTTCTATGTTTCTATGTTTCTATCCCCCCTGCCCATCTCTCCCTCCCCTCCCCACACATCTTCCCCCTCCCCCACCTATCTCCCACCCCACCACCATCTCCCCTCCATCTCCATGTCTCTTCCTCCTCCCCCCTCCCCCGACACATCTCCCGCCCCCACCACCATCTCCCCTCCATCTGCATGTCCCCCCACCTCTCTCCATGTCTCCCCCCTCACCCTGTCTCTCCCCTCTCCATATCTCCCGCACTGCCCCCCAATGTCTCTCCCCCTTCCCCCCTCTCCATGTCTCCCCCCCTCTCCATGTCTCCCCCCTCCCCCCACACATCTCCCACATGCACCACCATCTCCCCTCCTTCTCCATGTCTCTCCCCCCGCCCCACACATCTCCCGCCCCCACCACCATCTCCCCTCCATCTGCATGTCCCCCCCACCCCTCTACATGTCTCCTCCACCCATCTCCCTCTCCATGTCTCTCCCCCCCTCTCCATGTCTCCCCTCCCATCCCCCTCGCCATGCCTCCCCCCGCCATCTCCCTCTCCATGTCTCTCCCCCTCTCTATGTCTCTTCCCCTCCTTCTCCATATCTCCCCACTTCCCTCTCCATGTCTCCCCACCTCCCTCTCCATGCCTCACCCCTCTCTATGTCTCTTCCCCTCCTTCTCCATGTCTCCCCACCTCCCTCTCCATGTCCCCTCACCTCCCTCTCCATGTCTCTCCACCCCCCCCCCCCACGTTTGAGTGCAGCCACTCCACCTCCCTCCAAATCCATGAGCATGATGGGAAAACACCATTGATGAAAATGGCTGAAAGACCCTGGGGCTGAAATTCAGGCCTGCCAGAAAGCTTGCGCACCGACCATTTTCTCGGTGTTTTTACTGTCGGGTCCGATGAGGCGGACTCTTGATCCATTTTCACCTCTTTGGCAATTGTCTTTGGGGTGGACCGGAAGTCGGTCATAATGGGGATGGAAGTGCGGCGGTAAGTGCTGGTGAGGGACGGAAGTGGGGGCGGGACTGAGTCTCCGCCGCTGTCACTCAGCGGCAGAGCGGTGGTGAGGTCAGTGCGCGCGTGCGTCACCATGACTCTCCCCGCATTGAAAGGGGAGACAAGCCGTCTTATTTAGCTTCGCCCACTGGGCCACCAGGGAGGGTTTTGGCCCAAGGGGTGGGTGCCAGGCTGCCTGTTGTCAGCTCGGCCGAACCTGGGATCATAATTGTCCAGCCGATTGGCGGGCGCGGCAGTGCGCCCTCCCCGTGAAGGGCTGCCGTGACGCCGGGCCGCACTCACACAAAGCAAGGTGCGCTGACAGAAAAAGCTGTCGGGGGGCACCGTGCGGCGGTAAATTCCGCACGGAGCGGGTTAGAGATGCGGAAGAGCAGCGGTGTACGCTTTGATGACACGCTTGGGGGCGGTCGGCAGCAGCAGGGCGGAAGTGGCGACTGGCCAAAAAATCTCCCAGGTGAATTTGAATCAGGGCGGCCAATCGACTGCATGGTGACGGCCACTCAATTCTGCCGCAAACCGGCGGTAACGGGCTTTATCCGGACCCTGAACTTCGGCCCCCATGAGTTACAATTTACCACCCGTCTAATTTATAGAATTGCCAGTCCCTACCACGGCCTGCCGATAACAAGAGAACGGATAAACCACAATGCGGGTGACAACATTCAAATCATGGCAACGTAACAGAAAGGTTGCAGGCAATGGAAGCCGAGGGTTAGAGAAGCCAGGATTACAGGACAGCAGCTTCGGTTATTAGCGTGAAAACAACCACAGGCAACTGACTGACCAATCAGGTCTGAGAATACTCATCCTCCTCCTCTTCTTTGATGAGCAAACAGATAAAACAGGCAGTCATTACCGCCCCGATCAACTGCCAGGCAGAGAATGGCAGTTTTAGAAAATAACACTTAGCAACTTCTGAACATGTCATACCACATACCGAGCACTCAACACATTAAATTACCCGGCACAGAAACTTGTACATGCAAGTATGCCTGAAGTGCATCAGCTCATCTAAACCCACAAGTAGTGCCAGAACGCAGCTGATTGTCGAACAAGAATTCTACAGCTTGCTGTGTACTGGGAGTCTCTGCCCCTTCCTTCACTTTACCCCCAGATTTCCAGACTTCCCTGGGGTGGAGCTGGGACTGCAGTGAGCACAAACCTGTGGTAAAGGCAGTCAGGCCAGAGGGGCATTGCCAGTCTCCCTTTCCTACACACTGGCCCATTCACCACCGAATCAGAGTGGTGGTCCAACGGGACCATGTGCTGGGGAATCACCCCCCTCGCCCACCCCAAATATAGGTCTGTGGGACCGAAAGGAAAGAAAGACATTTAATTAAATATTGTGCAGCATTCCCTTCAACAAAACTCACCATCCAATAGTGACAGACACACTCACGGGCCGACAGTGACAGACACACTCACTATCCGATAGTGACAGACACACTCACCATCCGATAGTGACAGACACACTCACGGGCCGATAGTGACAGACACACTCACCATCGATAGTGACAGACACACTCACGGGCCGATAGTGACAGACACACTCACTATCGATAGTGACAGACACACTCACCATCGATAGTAACAGACACACTCACCATCCGATAGTGACAGACACACTCACGGGCCGATAGTGACAGACACACTCACTATCCGATAGTGACAGACACACTCACCATCCGATAGTGACAGACACACTCACGGGCCGATAGTGACAGACACACTCACCATCCGAAAGTGACAGACACACTCACCATCGATAGTGACAGACACACTCACCATCGATAGTGACTGACACACTCACGGGCCGATAGTGACAGACACACTCACCATCCGATAGTGATAGATACACTCACGGGCCGATAGTGACAGTCACACTCACTGTCCGATAGTGACAGTCACACTCACTGTCCGATAGTGACAGACACACCCACGGGCTGATAGTGACAGACACACTCACCATCCAATAGTGACAGACACACTCACCATCGATAGTGACAGACACACTCACGGGCCGATAGTGACAGACACACTCACCATCCAATAATGACAGATAGACTCACCATCGATAGTGACAGACACACTCACGGTTTTGCTAGTCATGTCGGTAGTTCGTAATGTCTGAGAAACAGGCTTCGATTGCATGTACCACTTGGGGAATGAATGGGAGCCATGTGAGACCTTATCCACATGCCAGACTAAGTATTATGCATTCATTATCAATCCATGAGATTCACTGAATCTCCATGCCAGTTTGGATGAGATGTGAGAAGACTAGTTTGCTCAGATCCATCATGACCAGGGGTGCTCCAGGACTGGTGATATGACTCACCTGAAGACCAGCTACACCAATGCCAACTGCTCCGATAATCAGAAGGTGATCTTCGAGGACCTGTTCTAATATAGTGATACATCCACCCTGCGAACAACACATTCAACATAAAGTAGTGCTTCAGTTAGTGCCAACTTTTCTGGCAAGAAAGACGTTTGGTTTTACTACGGAAATTTATTCAAGAATCTCATTACTTATAGAAAAATTAAGTACAGAAGCAAAGAGGTCCTGACTGTATTCAAAACGATGGTTAGACTACATCTGGAACACTGTGGGCTCCTCACTGTAGGAGAGCGATAACAAACCTGGAGAAAGTTCAACTCCGATAAATCAGAATGATACCAGCAATGAGGGATTGGCGGTATAAAGCTTGCCCGGGGCAATGAGGGTTATATTTCATTGGATGGAGAAAACTGAGAAAAGATATGATAGATAAAATAAAAATGTAAAGATCGATTGGGAGGCAAATCAGAAAGGTTACGATCCCAGGATAAGCATGAGACCCAGAAAGGTGGAGATTAGAGGGAAGTTTTACATCAAATACATGTTTTGCTGCAGTGGTGGTTGTTACTAAACCAATTTGAGCATTCAAAAAGGCATGAATAATTACTTACAGAGGAACACAGAGAGAAAGGAAAAAGGGCCGATGTAAAATTAAACCTGAGAAGGAGGAAGGACCCAAATATATCATCATTGGAGTCTTCATAAAATGAAGATTAATTGTCTTCATTAGTTTAGAATTAAAGCTGTCCTAATTAGTAAAGATAAAGTATTAATTTAAACAGAGCTATTTTCTGTGTCACGCACCAAGTGTTAACAACATACACCTGCCCTGTAAATATCCCTTCGCCCCACAGCACTCATATCGAGAGATACTATTGGTCGCTAGTTACTGGCTAAGGGTATGGTAGCCTCCTGGTTCTGGTTCTGGACGAGCAACAAGGTTAAACATGAAGTTTCCACCCTACCTAGTCTGGTTCACCCCAGCGCCAATCCACCTGGTTAATCTTAATGTCCGCTCAGAGATCGGCCAAGCCACTCAATTGTAAATCAACTACGACAACCGTAACCTTGCAGATCCCACGAAACTTCAAGCCAAACAAGACAAAGAAACCTTGTGATAATTTCTACCTGCCGCGCCCCTCGTGTTAAACATCACTCTGAGGGAAGCAAGAACACATAATGCATTGTGGAGGGGGACTTCAATGCCCACCATCAGGAGTGGTTCCCCACCTGAAAGACATATTTACCGACTGGGCCTATGTCGGGTAATGAGACAACCAACCAGAGGAAGTAACCTACCTGACCTCGTCCTCAGTAAAACTGAAGCCAATGGGGCCAAAGAGAAAACCCGCTAGTCACTGGAGTCATTCCAGACACAAAAGGAAGATGGCCATGGTCATCACCTGATAGACATATTTGTTTCAGCTGTGGCTCAGTGGGCAGCACTCTCGCCTCTGAGTCAGAAGGTTGTGGGTTCAATCTAGGGACTTGAGCACATAAATCCAGGCTGACAGGCTAGTGCAGTACTGAGGGAGGGCCGCACTGTTGGAGGTGCTGTCTTTCAGATGACATGTTAAACCGAGGCCCCATCTGCTCTCTCAGGTGGACGTAAAAGATCCCGTGGCACTATTTCGAAGAAGAGCAGGGGACTTATCACCGGTGTCCTGGCCAATATTTATCCCTCAATCAACATCACGAAAACAGATTATCTCTTTATTATCATATTGCTGTTTGTGGGAGCTTGCTGTGCGCAAATTGGCTGCTGCGTTTCCCACATTACAACAGTGCCTATTCTCCAAAAGTACTTCATTGGCTGTAAAGCGCTTTGAGATATCCGGTGGTCGTGAAAGGCGCTATAGAAATGCAAGTCTTTTTTTTCTTTCTTTATCAGAAGCCTCAGGACATCACTGCAACAGTTCCTTGGGGAAGGGTCCTAGGCCTAATTATCTTCAGCCATGACCTTCCTTCCATCATAAGGTCAGGAATGAGGCTGTTCAGTGACGATTCCACTGTTCAGCTCCATTTATAACTCTTCCGATAATGAGGCAGCCCATGCCAGCAGGACCCGGACAATATCTAGCTTGGGCTGACAAGTGCCAGGTAACATTCGCGTCACATAAGCCCAGCGAGAAAGAGCTCAACCTATCTCCCCCGCAAAATTTCAACAGCACCACCATCCTTGGGTCCCCCACCATCAACATTCTTGGGGCCACCAATTAAACCGAAGCTTAACTGGAATAGCGACATCCACACCATAGCAGGCCAGGGCAAGCAAGGCTGGTATTCTGTGACAAATGACTCATCTCCTGACCCCTCAATGTCTTTCCAGCATCTACAGGACTCAAGTGAAGAGAGTGTAATGGAATCGTCATTACTGGCCTGGATGGGTGCAGCTAGAACAAGACAGAGAGGGCCTGACAAGGTGGATGCAGAGAGGATGTTTCCACTGATAGGGAAGACTAGAACTAGAGGGCATAATCTTAGAATAAGGGGCTGCCCATTTAAAACTGAGATGAGGAGAAATTTCTTCTCTCAGATGGTTGTGAATCTGTGGAATTCGCTGCCTCAGAGAGCTGTGGAAGCTGGGACATTGAATAAGTTTAAGACAGATATAGACAGTTTCTTAAATGATAAGGGAATAAGGGGTTATGGAGAGCGGGCAGGGAAGTAGACCCGAGTCCATGATCAGATCAGGCATGATCGTATTAAATGGCGAAGCAGGCTCGAGGGGCCATATAGCCTACTCCTGCTCTTATTTCTTATGTTCTAAGAAGCTTGACTTGATTGGTGCCCATGACACTGAAGTCAATATCCAGTCCCTCCATCACCGATGCACCGTGACTGCAGTGTGTACGATGTACACGAGCTGAGTGCCAGAGGAGAGGTGAAAGTAGCCTTCCTTGGGCGGAGGCTGATAGAGCGTTAACTGTCCAGGTCTGGCATAGCTTGGCTGGGCAGCGGCTAGCTCTGGTGCACAGGTCTTCAGCTAGGGTGTTGTCAGGGCTCAAAGCCTTCACATCTCCTAGCCTGTGACCTCTATCACCAACAACCACAACAGCAGCAGCATTATGGGAGCACCATCACCTCCAGGCTACACACCGTCCTGACCTGGACACATACTGCCATTTCTTCATGGTCAATAGGCCAATATCCTGGGATACCCAACCTAACACCATCACGGGAACACTGTCACTACATGGCACAAAGCAAGATGGTTGTGGTTCACTCAGAGAATTGTGAACCTGTGGAATTCTCCACCACAGAAAGTTGTTGAGGCCAGTTCGTTACATATATTCAAAAGGGAGTTTGATGTGGCCCTTATGGCTAAAGGGATCAAGGGGTATGGAGAGAAGGCGGGAGTGGGATACTGAAGTTGCATGATCAGCCATGATCATATTGAATGGTGATGCAGGCTTGACGGGCCAAATGGCGTACTCCAGCACCTATTTTCTATGTTTCTATGTTTCTATACCCACAATATCTCCGTAATAGTGTCCCACTCCATTCCTGCCTCAGCCCATCTGCTGCTGAAACCCTCATCCATTATTTTGTTATTTCGAGGCACAACTATTCCAACGCTTTCCTGGCTGGCATCCCATCTTCCACCCGCCGTAAACTTGAACTCATTCAAAACTCTGCTGCCCCATGTCCTAACTCAGACCAAAGTTGCATTCACCCATCATCCCGTGTGCTCACTGACCTACGTTGGTTCCTGGTCCTTCAATGCCTCGATTTTAAAATTCCCACCACATGTTCAAAACACTCCATGGCCTCACCCCTCATTATTTCTGTGCCTTCCTGCAGCTCAACAACTATGTGGGATCTCTGCATTCCACCAATTCTGGCCTCTTGTGCATCTCGCACTTCCTTCGCCCCAACACAGGTGGCCGTGCCTTCAGCCATCTATGCCCCAAGCTCTGGAATTCCCTGCCTAACCCTCTCCACCTCTCGCTCCTCCTTTAAGATGCTCCTTAAAACCTACCCGTTTGATCAAGCTTTTGGGCACCTGCTTCCTTCTTTGGCTTGATGTTATTTTTTGTCTGATTTATGCTCCTGTGGATTGCCTTGGGACATTTTACTACATTAAAAGTGGTATATATGTGCAAGTTGTTGGAGGTCACCTTATCAGCCCCAGGACATTGCTGCAGGAGTTCCTCAGGGCAGTGTCCTAGATGCAACCATCTTTGGCTGCTTCATCAATGACCTTCTCTCCGTCATAAGGTCAGAAGTGGGGATGTTTGCTGATGACACAGTGTTCAGTGCCATTTGCAACTCTCAGATAATGGAGCAGTCCATGCCCGCATGCAACAAGACCTGGACAACATTCAGGCTTGGGCTGATAAGTGGCGAGTAACATACGCACCACACAAGTGCCAGGCAATGACCATCTCCAACAGGCGAGAGTCTAACCACCTCCCCTTGACATTCAATGGCATTCCCATCACCGAATGGCCGAATCATCAACATCCTGGGGGTCACCATTGACCAGAAACTTAACTGGACCAGCCACATAAATAATGTGGCGACAGGAGCAGGTCAGAGGGCGGGTATCCTGGGTGGATGTTCTAAGCTCACGTTACCTATGCTCTGTGCCCCTGGGGAAGGTCAGAGGAGATAGTGTAAACACGTCAAGGGGTGAGACTGGAAGAAGGGATGGGATCAGAGGAAAGTGAAGAGAAGGGCCTGGTGTTGAAGCTTGCGGTCCTTGATACCTGAAAGATCATAAGCTTCTGGTCGCCTATCATTTTAATTCTCCGCCCCACTCCCATTCTGACCTCGGCCTCCTACACTGTTCCAATGAAGCTCCATGGAAGCTCGAGAAACAGCACCTCATCCTTCAATTAGCCACTTTACAGCCTTCCGGATTCAACAATTTCAGATCATAACCTCTGCTTCTATTCTTTCGGACGGCAGCTGTTGCTGATGTTTCTGCCATTCCCATTTACACCTCCTGTTACAAAAGCAAAATACTGTAGCTGCTGGAATCTGAAATAAAAACAGAAAATGCTGGAAATCTCAGTGGGTCAGGCAGCATTTGTGGAGAGAGAGAAACAGAGTTAATGTTTCAAGTCGACAACCCTTCGTCGGAACACCTCCTCTAGATCCATCCTTTGTTTCTATACTTGTCCCATTACCATTTCCTTTCGCCTCGCACCATCATTCCGTTTGTCATTTAATCTCTCCTGCCTTCCACCCTATCACAGACCTTCCCCTTTTGTTCTTTCCTCCTTGCCTCCCTTTCCCTGCCCCTACACTTGCTTAAAACCTGTTACATCTCTAACTTTTTCCAGTTCTGACAAAGGGTCACTGACCTGAAACGTTAACTCTGTTTCTCTCTCGCCCTAGATGCCACCTGACCTGCTGAGTATTTCCAGCATTTTCTGTTTTTACCTTTGATAGAGAAGTTGTACCAGAGGATTGGAGGGTATCCATGTAACCCCTCTAAACAAGGGAGAAAGGGTTAAACCAGCTAACGACAGACCAATCAACAGATCAGTAGTGGGTGAGCTTCCGGAGGCCATAAAATTAATAGTAACCTAGAAATACACGGGTTAGTTATAGACTACAACAGCAAAAACAACTTGTATTTATATAGCGCCTTTAACGTAGTGAAACATCCCAAGGTGCTTCACAGGAGTATTATGAGATTAAAATTTGACACCGAGCTGCATAAGTAGAAATTAGCGCAGGTGACCAAAAGCTTGGTCAAAGAGGTATGTTTTAAGGAGCGTCTTGACAGAGGAAAGAGAGGTAAAGAGGCCAAGAGGTTTAGGCAGAGAGTTCCAGCGTTTGGTGCCCAGGCAACAGAAGGCATGACCACCAATGGTTGAGCGATTATAATCAGGGATGCTCAGGAGGGCAGAATTAGACGAGCGCAGACATCTCGGGGGGTGGGGTGGGGGGCGCGTTGTGGGACTGGAGGAGATTAAAGAGATAGGGAGGGGCGAGGCCAGGAGGGATTTGAAAATAAGGATGATAAATTTGAAATCGAGGCGTTGCTTAACCGGAAGCCAATGTAGGTTAGCGAGTACAGGGGTGATGGGTGATCGGGACTTTGTGTGAGTTAGGAGACGGGCAGCCGAGTTTTGGATCACCTCTAGTTTAAGCACAGTAGAATGTGGGAGGCCAGCCAGGAGTGCGTTGGAATAATCATGTCGCGAGGTAACAAAGGCATGGATGAGGGCTTCAGCAGTGGATGAGCTATAGCAAGGGTGGAGACAGGCGATATTATGGTGGTAGTTATGCTGCAGATATGTGATCGAAAGCTCATTTCAGGGTCAAATATGACACCAAGGTTGCGAACAGTCTGGTTCAGCCTCAGACAGAAGTAGGGGAGAGGGATGGAGTCAGTGGCTAGGGAACGGAGTTTGTGGCGGGGACTGAAAACTATGGCTTCCAATATTCAATTGGAAAAAATTTCTGCTCATCCAGAACGGGATGTCGGACCAGCAGTCTGACAATTTAGAGACCGTGGAGGGGTCGAGAGAAGTGGTAGTGAGGTAGCTAACATCATCATAGGCGGTCCCTCGAACGAGGATGACTTGCTTCCACGAGAATTCACAGATGTTTCAATGAAGGACCCGATGTTCCAGTCCTGAACTCCAATTGAGGGGATGGAAGATGCCTGTGCGTGGATTTTTTTAACGTGTGGTGACCGTTGCACACCAGCCACCACACGGGCTTGACAGAGCTAGGTCTTGGTCCAGTGGCAAGGGTTAACCAGGACGACTGGAGAGCTGCTCTGCTGCACGGACCTAGTATGCACACATATCGCAGTGTGGGCTGGCCCGTGCTGCCCCTGGGCCCTCTCCTCTTCTGGGCCCCATACCCTCATTCGGCGCAACTCCGCCACGATCCCTCAACGCTCCTCCACCACAAAAACACACGCCGCACCTCCACCACGATCTCCCGCCGCACCTCTGCACCAAACATTCGCAGAACCTCTGCCACAATCACCCACCAAATCTCAGCCACGATCCCTCATCACTCCTCCACCCCGATCACTCATCGCAAGCCCGCCAAAACACAAGCATAAAATACAAAATACAATGCTAACCTATCAGAATCCTAAACCTCATTTTAATTAATCGTTAATCTCAGTGGCCTAAGATGTGTGGTGGATGGGTTAACTTCATTACTTCTAGGCAGATTAACACAGAGGCCAACAAAGCCATAGTCCATGATCTCCATTAAAAAAGGTGCTAAACTCAGGCCGGTTAAATATCAAACTAAAGATGGATAGTAAAACAAAACGCAAAGACTGCAGCTGCTGGAAATCTAAAATGGAAACAGAAAATGCTGGAAACACTCAGCAGGTCAGGCAGCACCTGGGGAGAGAGGAAGGCAAGGTTAACATTTCAGATTAATTCGTCAGTCTTCATTCCCCACCAGGATAAGACTTCAGGCCCTCTGCTTCTTCCTTGAACAGCAGCGTAACCAGTCTCCATCCACCACCACCTGGCTGAACTTGCTCTCTCATTGAACTACTTTTCCTTTAACTCCACTCACTTCCTCGAAAATAAAAGGGATTGCTATGGAAGCCGGCATGGGTCATACTCATGTCTGCCTTTTTGTAGGATATGTTGAGTATTATTTATTCCAGTCCTACTCAGGCCCCCTCCCTGACCTCGTCTTCTGGTACATAGATAGATGACTGTTGCCGCTGCTTCCTGTTCTTTTCCTGAGCTGGAAAATGTCATTAATTTCGCTTAGAACGAGGGTTCGGATAAAAGATTATTGACCTGAAACAACCCTACCCTCCTCTTTCCACAGATGCTCCCCGACCTGCTGAGTGTCTCCAACGTTTACCATCTATTAAAGATTGGCAGAATCAATTTTTGTCAACAGCAGCAATATGACACAAGAAGCTGAAAATCCTCTGTCACTCACAGCAGTATACTATTGCCAGCTATACCCATCTTTCTAGGTACAAACCCCCGGCTTCAGCACTGCCATAAGTCCAATCAGCTCAATGAATCCCACCATAACTATGGCAGCAATACCACCTTCTGTCCATCGCATCAACTGTCATTATCCCACGACTCATTCAGAGACAAACTATCTTTGTTGCTGCCAATATTAAGGGTTGTCTGTAATCAGCTGTATTAATCGGTAATTCCAAATTGCTCTTCTGTCGTGTGCCGAAATTACACTGCGCGATGCTACAGCACAAACACACACCATCTGTAACTGCTCTTCGCTGATATTTTAGCTGAGGCAATTATCCTTTAAAATAACCTTCCGTGACATGATTCAAGGGGCTATTCCTTTGAAAAATATCTGGGTGTCATCAGCGTACATGTGGAAACTGACGCCGTGTTTCCGGATGATGTCGCCAAGGGACAACATGTAGATGAGAAATGGGAGCGGACCACGAATAGATCCTTGGGGGACACCAGAGGTAACGATGCGGGAGAGGGAAGAGAAGCTTTTGCGGGTGATTCTCTGGCTACGATTAGTTAGATAAGAATGGAACCAAGTGAGTGCAGTCCCACCCAGCTGGATGACTCTGGAGAGGCGTTGGAGAAGATAAAGTGGTCAACTGTGTCAAAGGACAGCCAGCATGGATTTGTAAAAATTAAATTGTGTCTGACAAACATAACCAAGTTCTGCGTGTGTAAAGGGAATGCCAAGCTAAAAGGTGAAACTCAGCCAGTGATGTGAGACATTCGGCTGCCCATTAAGTTTGGATAGAAAGAGCTGCTGATAGAATAAGCTATATGGCAACTAAACCGTTATTGACTGCCAGACTTCACAACTTCTCAGCAAATATTCAGCTGTCATCGGCTCCCGAGCTGGGAGAGAGAGAGAGAGAGAATGCAGTCAATGGCCGACAGAGAGCTCTTTTGATAAGTAGTAATAAAATCTGGCAGCTGATGCGAGCTTGAGCCGGCCTGCGGTGGGCCGCTGATCGTGTATTGGGTCGGGTGGATTTAGGAGAATTATCAAGTGGTTCCGAGACATGTCCCACTTGCATCAAACAGAGCAGCCTGCTGCTGGAAGCGCTCACATTCCTTCCTCTAACAAACATCTCAACAATCGCCACTATGTTGCTTCCGTCTGCCGTGGGGACTATAAACCATTCCAGCTTCAGAGAGACTGGGGAGAGAAGATTCATTTCCCAACGATTCCCGGGAGGTGTTTATTCACATAAAAGTGAAAGAATTTGCCAACCAATGATGGTGAGCTGATGGGGTGTGGGGTTCCTGCCGCTCTGCCAATGCAAACACACAACTTTTGCAAACTTTAGAAACCGGAAGGTTTCTCGGGGGCAATTTTTTGCAACGCTTTTTACATGTGAAATTCAACAAGTATTTATAATCATAGCAGATTTTGTGGTTTATAAAGTTCTCTAATTTTCTCATTAACTTATTGACTGATGTAACTTTGTGTGTCGCACCACTGCACAAAACAAATTCACACAGCAGGGCCTCACCTGCTCCTAAACATTTCCCAGCCCTTTAGAGAAACAGCAATTACCTTCCATCTGTATTGGCGGATAAAAAGCACTCGGTCAAAAATCACTCAGTAAATTCTCTTGTCTTCTGTTTGAATTTGAAAATTAATGAAAAATCGCAATATTTTCTCATCTCATTAAATTTATTCAAAGTAAAAATGTGAGTATTTTGTGCACTACAGCTGCAGGTTCCAGTTTGATGCAGAATCCTGTAACTCAGCAACTGCTGACCATCTCAAAATAATTAAACGGATAAGATCGGAGCTTTCCCATTAGCAGAGGGCAAGAGACACTTCTGTTTAAGAGTTTAGAATAGAATATAGAAGCTGTGTGGGAGAGAGGCTTAGCGGACCGACCCTTCACCCCGGGAGTTGGACTGAATCCAGCTGAGAGTGATGGGATCAAAGTCTGTTTGTGGTCGGTTAGAATCACATGTGATTTTGGGCGATATTTCCGGCCTTAGTGCTTTTTTTGATTTTCAGGATCGCTGGAATGCTGCCCATTTTAAAAGCCGCTAGTTTTGCCTTTTTAATTTGGGTGATAGCCTTAGCGATGTGAAATGGGCCGTAGCGATGTATATCAGTCGTGCAAGGCTGGTGTCCATAGCAACGGCCGTTCTGCGTATGCGCGTTTTTTTTTTAGCAAAGAACTTTTCCTGTGATTCGGGAGTTCAGGGGTCATCTACGCATGCTCAGAAGACTGAAAGAGGGAGAGAGAGAAGGAGAGAAAAGGAAGCTGAAAATAAGTCTAGTATGGAGGGTGAAAAATGTCAAACCAATCGAGCGATAGTAGCATGCAGCAGGAGCTGTCAAGCTGCCGAAGTATCGTCAGTGGCCCAAGAAAGGCGTGAGGCAGACCAGTGCCGCAAGCGGTGGAACAGTCTGGTTGCATTGGCAAGAGTAACTATTCCAATTATTACATTTTAAATTGTAATGATGCATTGACCCATTAATTAGAATGTAAATCTGCCAGATTGTAATTAAGCTGGGTAATCTTGGGTCGCTTCCCTGCTAAGATTTGGACTGGGGTCAGAACCGGCGCCCTTTAAGTCTAATTTTACTGAGATGCCTTAAACTTAATCAACAGTATTAATTATTATTTAAAGGAATAACTAGAAACAGACAGACCGCAAACATTCGGCATTTCTACCACTTTAGTTTAGAAGGAGAATTCTTGTGTGTTGTGAGCAAATCTTTAACTTGGGCACCATCTCCTTTTTGGTTACATTGGTGGATGGGGCACGACTGAGCACTGAGGGGGTCCAGTCACCTTTACCCAGACTGTGTGAGTCTCTCCGGCTGCTGTCAGTCACACAGTGATCCAACCTGGACTGGGAGAGAGCTGCCCTGGCTCACTGTCTACCCTGGGACACTTTGGGACATTAGCTCCAGCCACACAGAGGTCTCCGAGCACAGCCCATGGACACAGAGCCCCCTCCCATTATAGTCCTGTCATTGCCGAGCTCACCAGCAGTCCTGATTTCCCCCCCCCCCCTCAGGGACCTCCATCGATTCCAATAAACCGCCTACCTCCGCTCAGGCGCCGAATGGCACGGCCCGTGGATGGGCCTTTTGTGGAGATTGTACACGAGATGTTTGGTGTCAAGCATTCGTTCATAAACACGATCTTATTAAATATTTTCTCTGAACGTAGATGTTATAACCATGCATCCATTGGATACAAACCGTATTATCATATAACGTTAATGATGAATAGCATGTGGGGTGACTAATTATGGATTATAATATCTGTTGTGTTTCCATAATAGTACCTAGTCAATTAGTTTATGCCATGCTCTTGTCACGTTTGCAGAGGAAGATATCTAAAAATCAGGCAGACCGGAGGAAGGCCTGCTGAGCTGCACCCTCTGATGGACCTGGAAGAACGTGCCGCAGTACTAGTGGGCACCCATAATCGTTCTGCCACCCGTGGTGGTGCAGATCCCGTTGTTGTGCCACGTGAGTAATGTGAAAAGTAATGGTAAACCAGTAGTAATTTACAGTAATTTAATGCCATTTGATTATAATATATGAATGATGTAATGTTATGCAGGTAGCTTCTGTACTCTTCAGTATTCTCATGTTAATCATATGTAAGGTCTCTCGTTCACAGTTAATGCAGTATTGTTGCTCCTCATACATATGCCTGCGCATCGCAAGCATTCTCATGTCTCCCCTTCTCTTCTACTAACCTCAATCATGTTTTCCAGCTCCCCAGGTGCAACGGGAGGCCCCTGCACCAACGCCTGTACAGTTGCTGGTCGTCATCACCACGGGTGACGAACAGCAAAGTGAGGAGGAGGAGGACGTAACCGAAATTGACGTTTCATCTGCGTTACCTGCGGCCAATTCATCCTCAACGGATGAAGTAGCGGGATCAAGCGGCTTGCAGCAGGCCACTCCGAGTCGTCCAGTTTCCACGCCGATCCCGCAGAGGTTGGGACGGCGAGGTAGGCACGCGCTGCGACGGGCTGATGTCAATGAGGGCATGATGTCACTGTCGAGGGCGAGCATCAACATAAGTTGAGAGCTCCTCTGCCAGAATATCTGAGGGCATGGGGCAGATAGTCGCGGCAATGGGGTGAACAACTGACTCTGTCGATGCCTTGTGGCACGCGATAGTTTCAGGATACAGCACTGCACCCCAAGGTGCTGTACCACCAACCAGCACGACAGGTGCGAGACAGGAGGAAGATCCTCCTTCTGACTCGGAAGAAGCTTCTTCGCAAACGTCTTCTCCTCCAACCACTGAGGTCATTCTGCCAACGTCACCACCCCCCCCCTCCCTCCACCACCCACCCCACAGCAGCCCTTGAGGTGCTCTGCTGCAAGACGTCTTGGTTCCGTTACTCGGGGAGTACGTGGGAGATGGGGGTTACAACAAGGGGCTCAAGTTACAGGAGGGAAGCGTGGCCGCAGGTCGGGGGAGAGGGCGGGGTGGGGGGAGTGTGCTGTATATTATTGTTGTTATTAAAAAAGATTGTTGAATGTTGACTGTTGGGGATGGTGGGAGGGTGTTCTTGTTATATTGTTCTGTTAAAAATGTTGTTCATTGTTGGCGGTTGTGGGGGGGGGGTGTTATGTATGTTTGTTTAAAAAAAATTAAAAATATATGTTAAATTATAAAAATTTTTATTTAAGTTTACAATTGTTATGAAGTGTCTTCTAATAACATAAGGTAAAACATCAATACAAGGGTTGGAAACAATGGTCATGGCCAGGCCAGGCAAAGATGAAACATAACACAACTGTAACTGTCACCAACGTAACTTCACGCAAAGCGTTCATTTATGAGCTGCTGACGCAAGAGTTTTGCAGCTGTGTAACTACCACGAGGCTTTTCCAGTGGTTTGGGGGGGTTGTGGGGGTATGAATTCATCACTAGGCTGATTGTCCTCCTGGAGATCCTCATCCTCCTCCTTGTCCTCCTCTTCTGCCTCCCCTCTCTCCTGAGGTGGACCGGCAGTCCCATCTGGCAATTGTTGTCCTCTCCTGATAGCTAGGTTACGCAACATGCAGCACACCACAATGAACTCAGCGACCTGCTCAGGGTGGTATTGTAGGTTGCCACCTGAGTGGTCCAGGCATCTGAAGCACTGCTTCAGAACTCCAATTGTCTTTTCGACGATATTGCATGTAGCTATATGGCTTTCATTATAGCGCTTCTCAGCTTCCCTCTGGGGATTACACGGGGGGGGGGGGGGTGGTCATGAGCCAGCTGGCAAGGCCATATCCTTTATCCCCCAGCATCCAACCGTGAACTCGTGGTTGACTCTTAAACAGGTCAGAGACAGTGCTCTCACGCAAGATGTGCACATCATGAATGCTGCCTGGAAAATTTGCATTTACTGCCTTGATTACTTGCTTGTGGTCGAGAACGAGCTGCACATTCAGGGACTGGAATCCCTTTCGGTTCCGAAACACCTCTGCATCCTGAAATGGTGCTCGCAGGGCAATGTGCGTACAGTCTATTGCTCCCTGCACCTTGGGGAAGTTTGCTATTCTCAAGAAACCCAAAGCCCTCTGAGTCTTGTTGTGCGAGGCCCCTTGGGGAAGAGTGACCATAATATGGTAGAATTCTTTATTAAGATGGAGAGTGACACAGTTAATTCAGAAACTAGGGTCCTGAACTTAAGGAAAGGTAACTTGGATGATTTGAGGCATGAATTGGCTAGAATACACTGGCAAATGATACTTAAAGGGTTGACGGTGGATAGGCAATGGCAAACATTTAATGATCATATGGATGAACTTCAGCAATTGTACATCCCTGTTTGGAGTAAAAATAAAACGGGGAAGGTGGCTCAACTGTGGCTAACAAGGGAATAGTGTTAAATCCAAGGAAGAGGCATATAAATTGGCCAGAAAAAGCAACAAACCTGAGGACTGGGAGAAATTTAGAATTCAGCAGGGGAGGACAAAGGGTTTAATTAAGAGGGGGAAAATAGAGTACGAGAAGAAGCTTGCCGGGAACATAAAAACTGACTGCAAAAGTTTCTATAGATATGTGAAGAGAAAAAGATTAGTGAAGACAAACGTAGGTCCCTTGCAGTCAGATTCAGGTGAATTTATAATGGGGAACAAAGAAATGGCAGACCAATTGAACAAATACTTTGGTTCTGTCTTCACGAAGGAAGACACAAATAACCTTCCGGAATACTAAGGGACCGAAGGTCTCGTGAGAAGGAGGAACTGAAGGATATCCTTATTAGGCGGGAAATTGTGTTAGGGAAATTGATGGGATTGAAGGCCGATAAATCTCCGGGGCCTTATAGCCTGCACCCAGAGTACTTAAGGAAGTGGCCCTAGAAATAGTGGATGCATTGGTGATCATTTTCCAACAGTCTATCAATTCTGGATCAGTTCCTATGGACTGGAGGATAGCTAATGTAACATCACTTTTTAAAAAGGGAGGGAGAGAGAAAGTGGGTAATTATAGACCGGTTAGCCTGACATCAGTAATGGGAAACATATTGGAATCAATTATTAAGGATGAAATAGCAGCGCATTTGGAAAGCAGTGACAGGATCGGATCAAGTCAGCATGAATTTATGAAAGGGAAATCATGCGTGACAAATCTTCTAGGATTTTTTGAGGATGTAACTAGCAGAGTGGACAAGGGAGAACCAGTGGATGTGTATTTGGACTTTCAAAAGGCTTTTAACAAGGTCCCACACAAGAGAGTGCAAAATTAAAGCACATGGTATTGGGGGTAATGTATTGACGTGGATAGAGAACTGGTTGGCAGACAGGAAGCAGAGAGTCGGGATAAACGGGTCCTTTTCAGAATGGCAGGCAGTGACTACTGGAGTGCCGCAGGGCTCAGTGCCGGGACCCCAGCTCTTTACAATATACATCAATGATTTGGATGAAGGAATTGAGTGTAATATCTCCAAGTTTGCAGATGACACTAAACTTGGTGGCGGTGTGAGCTGTGAGGGGGACGCTAGGAGGCTGCAGGGTGACTTGGACAGGTTGGGTGAGTGGGCAAATGCACGGCAAATGCAGTATAATGTGGATAAATGTGAGGTTATCCACTTTGGTAACAAAAACACAAAGGCAGAATATTATCTAAATGGCAGCAGATTTGGAAAAGGGGAGGTGCATTGAGATCTGGGTGTCATGGAACATCAGTCTTTGAAACTTGGCATACAAGTACAGCAGGAAAATGGTATGTTGGCCTTCATAGCTAGGGGATTTGAGTATAGGAGCAGGGGGGTCTTACTGCAGTTGTACAGGGCCTTGGTGAGGCCTCACCTGGAATATTGTGTTCAGTTTTGATCTCCTAATCTGAGGAAGCACATTCTTGCTATTGAGGGAGTTCAGCGAAGGTTCACCAGATAGCAGGACTGACATATGAGGAGAGACTGGATCAACTGGGCCTTTATACATTGGAGTTTAGAAGGATGAGAGAGGATCTCATAGAAACATATAAGATTCTGACGGGACGGGACAGGTTAGAATGCGGGAAGAATTTTCCCGATGTTGGGGAAGTCCAGAACCAGGGGACACAGTCTAAGGATAAGGGGTGGGCCATTTAGGACTGAGATGAGGAGAAACTTCTTCACTCAGAGAGTTGTTAACCGGTGGAATTCCCTGCCTCAGAAAGTTGTTGATGCCAGTTCATTGGATATATTCAAGAGGGAGTGAGATATGAACCTTACGGCTAAGGGGAACAAATGGGGTATGGAGCGAAAACAGGAAAGGGGTACTGAGGGAATGATCAGCCATGATCTTATTTAATGGTGGTGCAGGCTCGAAGGGCCGAATGGCCTACTCCTGCACCTACTTTCTATGTTTCTGTGCCTCCCTTGTCATAGGGAAGCTTATAAAGTCCATTCTGCGAGCGTAAAGGGCTTCAGTCACCTGTCGAATGCAGCAATGTGTGGCGTGCTGAGAGATACCACAAATGACCAGCTGAGGCCTGAAAGGAGCCCGATGCGTAGAAGGAAAGTGCCGCAGTAACCTTAACCTCAACGCGCAGAGCGGTCCTGATGGTGCTGGTAGGCTGCAGATCTACCTTAATTAGCACAGGCAGCAGAAGGAGCGTGCGGCAAACCAGTCCCACCCACCCCTTCCCTCGCCGAATCTCTGTCCCACCTGTGGCAGGGTCTGTGGCTCTCATATTGGACTGTTCAGCCACCAAAGAACTCACTTCAGGAGTGGAAGCAAGTCTTCCTCGATTTTGAGGGACTGCCTGTGATGATGAATTAGCTGGCATATCTCACTGATGACCTCATTTCGGAATTGCAGCCTTCTAACGCACGTGTTATCGAACAAGTCCAGGTACGATCGCTTATCCCTATAAACGCATTGGGTGTACCATCTCCTCCTCATGAGTAGTCTGCCATCTCTTTGATTGGGCACATAATACTCTTCAATAAACCTTCTCCCATCTCTATTTTGCAGCATGTGGTTAGTCATCAATACTGCCTGAGAAATTAAAGGCCACTTCACTGTAAATCACTATAAATGCCCTTAATTTGTCCTCCACAAATACAAATGCGATTAGATGATTGGCAAGAGTCAAAAACGCCCTTAAAATCACTCACAAATTGCTTCTCCTGACAACTATTTCAAGCAGCCTTTTATTAAAGATCCTCTGAGTTATGAAATGGCGTCCGTCGTGCTGAGTTAAGGTCAGGTGATCGACGCTTTTCTTCAGCATCTTTTTGGGCTAGCGATCATTTGGGCGAATTATGGGCAAAATGCCGAAAGTAGCTCTCGCCGATAATTTGGGCGATAATCAGGCACTAGTTTCCATTATAAACACTATTCTGGACCTTGCACGAGGATGACATCAAATTTTTAAAAGAAAAATAGGCCGGGCGATGCAGCTAATTCCTGTGAGCCGAAATTTGCGCTGGCGATAAATGGGTGATAATCGGGCGCTAGTTTCCATTTTTGAAAAATGGGCGACAGCCTGAATTTCAGCACTTATATGGGTGCTGAATGGGCGATGATGTGCCGAAAGTCTAGTCCACAGAATCTTACAGCATGGAATGAGGTCCCATGTTTGGTCTCTAAATGAATGAACCCCATCGTCTCATTTGCCACATCCTTTTAATTTTTTATTTTCAAATATTTAGGGGCCAAAATTGCCCCGTTTTATTGCCTCATTTGTGCCTTCGGAGGATGCTAACGGGGTGCAATGGCATTTTCGCCTGGAGGGAGCGGCTCCGGGAAAATTGCTCCGGAGGTTTGGGGGCGCTTTCCTGGCACCGCCGTACGCCGAGATTAGCGTCCTGGGCTGGAGCGCAACCGTCGTGCCGAATCCCCACCACCCTTCAGGGGAAATTGCCCCGCGGGCCGCGAAGCGGGTGGACATCTGCAATCGGGGCACCCCTTAAAGGGGAGGCCTTTAGTGCCCCGGGCCACCATTTTTATTTGTTGGGCAATCCCTTGCGTCGGCCCGTCAATGGCGGCCCTTGCGTTCACCGGGCCACCGTCGTTCTGCTTTGGGTGCCGGGTTGCTGGCCCGGTCGATTGCCTCCCTGGTAGCCCAGTGGCGGCCACCAAAGGGCCTGCGGAGTGCGGAGTGGCCCTCCCTTTTAATGGAATTGATGCTTCGCATAGTGCTGGACTCAGAGCTGCGCTACCGTCCCGTGAGCGCCACTCACAGGACGCGGAGCACCGGAGACAGCGCCCGCTTCGATTGAGGGGTGTACGGCCCAATTCCGCGTCGGGGGGCGGGACCTCCGGGCGGGGTGAGGGCCAATTTCCAGCCCACAATTGTTTCTTTTCAAAACACTATTTTAGATTTTGCTACCTGTTGTTTCAAGCCAGGCATCCCAGGTTTTGACAACTTTCTGTGCAAAAATAAATAAATAACTTCTCCCTTAGTTTTTTTTGTTAGTGGTGATCTTAAATTTACACCTGAGGTTACCAGTGGAAATGTTTTTTCATGATATGCCCTGTCAGAACCGCTTCATAATCATAAACCCCAATCAGATCTTCTCTTAACTTTCTGTTCTCATTTAAAGCATTTTAGTTTTGTTCCTCTCTCCTCATATCCAAAGCCTCTCCTGCCTGGTATTTAAAAAATAAATTAATTCCCGAGATATGGGTTTGCCTGGAAGGCCGGCATTTATTGCCCATCCCTAGTTACCCTTGAGAAGGTGGTGGTGAGCCACCTTCTTGAACCGCTGCAGTCCGTGTGGCGAAGGTGCTCCCACATTTCAACTGTTATCCCAGTCAATCATCACCTTCGCTAGGGTGGATGGAGAATTTCTCTGGGCCATTTGATGAGCAGCAGTCCGATCCTGCCTGGGGACACGCTCCCTCGTCCACCCAGCCCAGGTTTGCACCAATTGTCAGACAGGCGGAGCGGGATAATCTGGCAGCAATCTGCAAGATCTGGCCAGTTAACGTTTACTATTGACTTTAGGTTTTAAAGACGACCATACCTGCAGCTTGGACCGACTGTTTGCAGCTATTTTCCGTGTTGGTGGGCGAGCTGTTGCTATGTGCTGATGTTTGAGCTGTATTTACAGAGCTGGGACTGTCACAGAAACATCGGCAAAGGCTTTTGAAATCAAACCGCACAAATGCTGGACGTATGACGGAATGGAAAGTAGCCAAGAATAGAATAGCAAGTTACAGAGATGAAACCTGTCAAAAGAACCAGAAAATGTCAGGAGGAGAAAGAAACACCAGATATAGTGAGGAAAGGCAGCAGCACATACCCTGAGCATTAAAGTCAAAATGCAAACATTTTTTGACTGATGAACATTGGTCGGGTCATTGCCCTGGTGGAATTCTGTTTGTGAATACAGAGGCCAGCCAAATCATTTCCAGGCTCGTACATTCCTACTTTCCTACGAGAATAAGGTCATTGTAAGGTCTTACCCACCGTGCTTGTGTAACTTTCTTCTTATGACTTGGGATTTTACATACTGAAAAATTACATCTTAATCGATCCAACTAGAGTAACTGCCAAAATATCTCCTGATCACTCAGCCCCTTCCAATCTTTCTCTCTCCCCACTCCCCCCATCCACCCACCTGCCCCCCCCCCCCCACCACCACCCCGCAACATCCAGCACTATGCTTGCGATCCAGTCATGATGCCTTTGCAAATGGGTATGTCTAGTTTGTCCGGAATATCGTCTCGTGCTCACTGATTATTGATCGATCCACTTAGATCCGCTATCAACGTTTGAGAAGGTCTATACACAGAGTCAAAGTCTTGCATCGAACACATCCATCACACAACAAAGCATTATACATGCAAAATATCTAAAACATCTGCTCAGGTTTCACTCATAAAACAGCAAATCACAACTGGACAATCCGAGCAAGAGAGAACGGCCAATCGTTCCTTGACACTTTGCCCTCTTCCTAAAGGGAGGAAAGCAGGTTTACAAATACTGCCAACATAATAGACAAACTTCCCTCAACAATAGCAATTAGTCTCTCACTGATCCCGAGATGTGCCAATTTGGAGTGTTCCACATAGGGAGCAGTACAGAAACATCAGCAAAGGTGCAGCCACACCTGAGCAACATAGCAGCGCTCCAGACATCAACACGCCCACAAGCACGACAACTAATCTTGGCATCTGCTGGCACCTCCACAATAGAAGTTACTTGAGATATAAAACCAAATATATTTAGTAGGGCAGGACAGGATCAGATCCAACTGTGGTAACCCTCCTGCCCTCTGCTCTTCCACCCCCACCCCCACCAATGCTGAGGCCTGGTAACGCTCAGAGTTGTAGAATAGAGTACCGAAGCACTGCCTGTGCCCCAGGAACACGCTGCTCTGGAGAGAAGGGGTGAGGGGTCTATCCGACAATGTGGAAAACTGCCCAGGTATGTCTTGTCCATTAAAAGCAGGACAAATCCAATCAGGCCAATTACCGCTCTGTCCGTCTACTCTCAATCATCAGCAAAGTGACGGAAGGTGTCGTCAACAGTGCTATCAAGCAGCACTTACTCACCAATAACCTGCTCACCGATGCCCAGTTTGGGTTCCACCAGGACCACTCGGCTCCAGACCTCATTACAGCCTTGGTCCAAACATGGACTAAAAAGCTGAATTCCAGAGGTGAGGGGAGAGTGACTGCCCTTGACATCAAGGCAGCATTTGACCGAGTGTGGCATCAAGGAGCCCTAGTAAAACTGAAGTCAATGAGGATCAGGGGAAACTCCCCACTGGCTGGAGTCACACTTAATACAAAGGAAGATGGTTGTGGTTGTTGGAGGCCAATCATCACAGCCCCAGGACATTGCTGCAGGAGTTCCTCAGGGCAGTGTCCTAGGCTCAACTATCTTCATCTGCTTCATCAATGACCATCCCTCCATCATAAGGTCAGAAGTGGGGATGTTCACTGATGATTGCACAGTGTTCAGTTCCATTCGCAACTCCTCAGATAATGGAGCAGTCCATGCCCGCATGCCCCAACACCTGGACAAGGTTCAGTGGCAAGTAACATTCACGCCACACAAGTGCTAGGCAATGACTATCTCCAACCAGTGAGAGTCTAACCACCTCCCCTTAATATTCCATGGCATTCCCAATGCCGAATCCCCACCATCAGCATCCTAGGGCTCACCATTGACCAGAAACTTAACTGGACCAGCCGCATAAATACTGTGGCAACAAGAGCAGGTCACAGGATGGATATTGTGTGGCAAGCGTCTCACCTCCTGACTCCGCAAAGCCTTTCCACCATCTACTAGGCACAGTCAGGAGTGTGATGGAATACTCTCACTTGCCTGGGTGAGTGCAACTCCAACAACACTCAAAAAGCTTGACACCATCCAGGACAAAGCAGCCCGCTTGATTGGCACCCCATCCACCACCTTCAATATTCACTCCCTCCACCACCGGCGCACCGTGGCTGCAGTGTGCACCATCTACAAGATGCACTGCAGCAACTCGCCAAGGCTTCTTCAGCAACACCTCCCAAACCCGCGACATCTACCACCTAGAAGGACAAGGGCAGCAGGCGCATTTGAGCACCATCACCTCCAAGTTTTCCTCCAAGTCACATACCATCCTGACTTAGAAATATATCGCCGTTCCTTCAGCGTCGCTGAGTCAAAATCCTGGAACTCCCTCCCTAACAGCACTGTGGGAGCACCTTCACCACACGGACTGCAGCGGTTCAAGAAGGCGGCTCACCACCACCTTCTCGAGGGCAATTAGGGATGGGCAATAAATGTCGGCCTTGCCAGCGATGCCCACATCCCAGGTACAAATAAACAAATAGAAACAAATAAGGGTAGAACCTTCACTTTTGTGCTTATCGCCCAAAAATGGGTGTTATTTCCGGCATGGGTGTTAAAAAAAGGTTTTCAGATCGGCAGCTTCTCGCCCATTCTCAAGTCTCCATTTTTAAAAATGGGCGTTACCGCGAGTGATATGAAATGGGCGGTAGGATACATTTTTTTGACCTTCTGCCGTAAAGTGTGGCTGTCCTTAGCAACGATATGGCAACGCTCGATTCCCGCGTTTCAGGAGGTCAAAGGTCATCATGACATGCCCAGAAGAGGAGAAAAAGAGAGAGGGAGCTCAGAGGGACTGAAGGCGTGGCTGGGTGTGGTGTGGCTGCTTTGGGAGGAAGGAGAGAGACTTTAGATCTTCACAGCAAATAGGCAAACAAAGATTAGCTGTTACCAGCCATATATTTGCCCGAATTTGGTCTATAATGGAGAGAGAGGAGGAGGCATCACAGCATGCTGTGGAAACTGACGCTGGAGAGAGCAGTGAGGTGGGAGAGGAGCACACTGGAGGGCGCAAAGAGCCAGGAGGTTCTCGGACGAGGCAAATGCCTCCCTCCTGCAGGAGGTCGAGTCACACTGGGGTGATTCGACACAGGGAGGGCGTGGGAAGCCCACCCCAAAGGCCTACCAGAGGATATGGACCGAGATAGCAGAGGTGGTCTCGCCGGCGACCAACAAGGTGCGTGAGGGCAACCAATGCCGCAAACGATGGAACGACCTTGTGGGATCCGCAAGAGTAAGTATTACATTGATTTACATGTACTTATGTATTTATATAATTTGATTTGTAACAGTCATGAGAGACTATCAGCAGATGTGAGGTCTTTCACTTTTACCAGGAATGTTTTACTCAAAGCCTGCGGTCACGGTGTACGTCTTTAGGTAAAGAATGATCATTTTCATAATAATCATGATTACATCTGTCGATTATGTGTTGTATCAGTCTCTGTGACAGTACCTAGCAATGATATCATCCTGTCACCTTTTACAGAAGAAGCTATCGATGATGAGGCCCGTGGAGAGGCGAATGGGTGGGGGGGGCCACCAGTCCCCAGCGACATCACTGAAATATAGGAGCGGGTGCTCACACTCGTGGGGAAGCACCCCCGGACAGCCACGGACGCATCTGCAGACCCTGAAGTGATGCCACGTGAGTAAAGCTTACACCATTGCGTGATGTGAAGTCAATAGATGCTACACCCACACATATTTAAACAATCATATATGATAGATGATTTCTAAAATTGTACAAGAAATAATGATGGCCTAATGAAAATCCTTGGCATGCAAATGTGTTGATGATCATGAAATGTGATATCTGCGATGATTTTGAGAGCGGTGGTGCTTTTGTCGTGCATATGCTGTGCGTAGCGCTGGACTCACCTTGTCACCCTAGCACCCCCTTCTCCTCTAATAACCTCATTTGTGTTTTGCAGCTCAGCCAGCAGCGTGGCCCCAGGCAAGACCACAGAGGCCAGAAGGTGGGGGCGCGGGACAGGAGTCGGCAGATGATCCTACATTTGGTGCTGAGGAGCTCCGATTCTCGCCCGTCACTGTTCTCCACGGATGAGAGCGGGACTTCGAGGAACCTGCATCGCCACACTCCAGAAACCATTCCACCCCAAGGCCATCTAGTGGTCCTCCGGTCATTCCTGTCTCCACTCCGGAGGTACCGGCCCCAAGCACCTCGCCACATGACACCCCATTTGTCCCCAGGATGGTGCCGACCCCGCGGCGATCCCATGGACTCGGCAGGTCTGTTCCACGAGTGCCAGATAACAGCGGAGAGATGGTACAATTGTCCAGGAGGACTGTAGACATTGGTGACCAGCTCATCGAAGCATTGGGGGGGTGCATATTCCGACAGCTGGCCACCATGACTGGGTACATTCCGCAGATGGCGGAGGCCCTGGATGCTATAGCCAGGAACACTGCTGGTACAGGCCTCCCAGTGGTCCCCGAGCGCGGCACTCCACCCCTAGGTTCCGCACCACCACTGCGAACGACAGATGAGACCAAGGACCAAGATCCTGCTTCTGCATCAGAGAATGTTGCCTCCTCGGCAACTCCTGCTCCCGTACCTGTGCAATGACCGCATCTGCCTTCATCCTCCCCACCCCCCCGCAATGAGGCACCGCCTGAGGAGCTCCTCGGCCAGGCGCCGTGGAGTGAGGAGGGGAAGGGGTAAAGGTGGGGAGAAGAAAGTGAGGTGCATGTCCGCAGGTGATGGCTGTGTTATATCTCCATCTGGGTGTGTGCAATTTGTTGTAATGTATGGGGGCTGGGGAGCACCCTCCTGCTTTGCCTTTGTATTCTGTGTTGCTGGGCATGTTTGAACATTTGATTGATGTCAATGGTGGAAAAAGTGGGGTGTGGGTGGGGGTTGGTGTTATTGGCTGTGATACTTATGATTTCAGACCAATGTTGGTATAAAAATTTTGTTATTGAACATAACCTTGTTGCGCATTGTCTTGGATAGCTGCACCGTTACACACTGGTGATTCCTTAACAAGGGTTAAAAACAACTTACCATCAATCAACTTAAACTTTAACTGGCATCAAAGTGACGGGCACCATTGATGTCTGAGCTGCACTTACACAGCAGTGTGTCAGCGTTGTCACTCACATCAGCGCTCTTTCAGGCAAATCGTTCAGATATCAGCTCCTCATGTAAGAGTCTTGTAGCTATGTAGCCACCACTGGCCCTTTCCTGCCATCTGCAGGGGATCATGGGCATGGTTGCATAGCCAGCCTGATTGTCTGGCCCTACGTCAGCATCCAGCCCCTCTTTGTCTTCTTCCTCTCTCTCATGAGGTGGAGCATCAGTGCCTTCTGGCAATTCTTGGCCCCTCCTGATAGCCAGGTTGTTTAGCGTTGAGCACACGACCACGAATTTAGCTACTTGCTCAGAGTTGCATTGTAGCTCCCCTCCTGAGTCTGAAGCGCTGCTTAAGCACAGTTATTGTTTGGTGGCCCCATTGCATTGAAAGTATAATAGCGATTGACCAGAAGCAATGATTTCCTCACTAAAATACACCTGGAGTAAATGCCCAATAGTCCAGAGTTTGAAAATATGTCTGTTGAGATGTTTACTTCACCTGAGAACTCCAGAGTCAATGCAAACTCCCCCGAAGTTGAGGCAGCCTTTTGAATGAAGCGACCTGCGATTTAAAAAATATCAACCACACCACTGGTGTTCGTTCAGAACAGTTCCACTTTTTCTGGGCGTTTTTTTGGGCGAGCGATATTGTGGGCGATATGTGTGTGAGGTGGTGAAAGTGACAGTGGGCAATCTCCTGGGCATTAGTTTCACCAAATGTGCTCTTTACGACAAAAAAAAAATGGGCGGGCAGTATTATTGAATCTCAGCGTTAATTTCGCGCGGAAAGTAACGCTGGGTGATATTATGGGCGTTGATTCCGCCATTCTGATGATTCCACCCCAAAAAAGTGGGCGGGCATTAATATTTTTTCCCGCAGTTAAGCACATGGGGAAAGTAATGCTCGGCGATAAGTTTCCGAAAAATACCCGTCAGTTTCCATTTTCTGCCAAAATGGGCGATATATGGGCATTATACGTCATTTCAGCGGTAAAATGGGCATTAAGTGGGCGTTACGCATACAAGTAAAGTGGAGGTTCTAGCCCATAGTCTTTCTCTCGACAGCCGTCTCCATAAAGTCAACACTGCTGTGATTTAATTCTCACGTTGGAAGTTGCAAGCTGCTTGGCTTTGCTTACCTCTACCTTGTAGACATTAGATGGATGGTCCCTCTGACCGCAGCCCTCAGTCACGGTTTTACAGCAGCTGTCAGGGACCAGTCTGTCAGCCGACACCGGCGAGAGAATGTAAGCACTGTACTGCCAGTCAGCTGAATTGTTGCTGCCACAACACTTGAACTGCAACAGAGGGAGAGAACAGTAATGCTGCCTTCTGATAAGATCAGGTGAATTAACTTGAATATTGTTTGCCAAAATATGAGGAAGAAACATCCTGCTTTTGTGAATAGTTAACATTCTCCACAGGGAGGAGATGGTAGAAAAAGGTTCGATAGCCTGCTCCTATCTCCCTGTGTATACCTCACACTGCTTCCTGTTTGTTCGTCAGAGAAGCCAATATCAACATGCTGCCAATCCACTAAATCTTAGAGTAGTGTAAAACTGCTCGGCTTAAATCAAATACCCAAATTAAACGAGCGTAAATGCCCACACGGAGCACGATAACAGGGTTTTCAAAACACACTCCAGACGCAGTTATATAAAGGAGGGGTTATAATCATAGAACGGTTGCAGCACAGAAGGAGGCCATTCGGCCCGTCGAGCCCATGCCGACTCTCTGCAAGAGCACCTCAGCCAGTCCCACTCCCCCGCCTTTTCCCTGTAGCCCTGCAAATTTTTTTTCTTCAGTTACTTATCCAATTCCCTTTTGAAAGCCGTGATTGAATCTGCCTCCGCCACCCTCTCAGGTCGTGCATTCCAGATCCTCACTGCGTAAAAAGTTTTTTATCATGTCGCCTTTGATTTTTTTTGCCAATCACCTTAAATCTGTGTCCTCTGGTTCTCGACCCTTCCACCAATGGGAACAGTTTCTCTCTACCTACTCTGTCCAGACCCCTCATAATTTTGAACACCTCTATCAAATCTCCTCTCAATCTTCTCTGCTCTAAGGAGAACAACCCCAGCTTCTCCAGTCTATCCCCGTAACTGAAGTCCCTCATCCCTGGAACCATTCTCGTAAATCTTTTCTGCACCCTCTCTAAGGCCTTCACATCCTTCCTAAAGTGCGGTGCTCAGAATACTCCAATTGAGACCAAACCAGTGTTTTATAATCATCATAATTTCCACTCTTTTGTACTCCATAGCTGTATTTACGAAGCCCAGGATCCCGTATGCTTTTTAACCGCTTTCTCAACCTGCCCTGTCACCTTCAACGATTTGTGCACATGTACCCCAGGTGTTTCTGTTCGTGCTTGCCCTTTACGATTGTACTCTTTAGTTTATATGTGCTCTCCTCATTCTTTCTATCAATATGTGTCACTTCGCACTTTTCTGCGTTAAACTTCACTTGCCACGTGCCCGCCCGTTGTTGAACAATAAACAGGAACTGTGGGGCAAGTCAATAACAGAGCATCAAATGCCTTTCGCTCGTCTCTTTCATCTACGAACCTTCCAGGCGTTTCCTTATATACCCAACCTCCCCCTCCCCTCCCCTTCCCTCCCCTCTCCTTTTCCCTCAACATCCCCTCCTCTCCCCCTCCCCCTTCCCTCCCCTCCTCCCTCTACCTCTCCCCTCAACATCCCCTCCTCTCCCCCTCCCCCTCTCCTCTCCTCCTGTCCCGCCTCCCTCCCCTCCGGGATGATTACACGCCATTTCACAAAGCTGCACATTTCTCCATCATAATTTAATTTTTCAAATCAATTTAAGTAAAAATCAAAACATCCAAACGAAAACATTTCAACAAACGATTTGATGACCACTAGAGCAAAGTAAATAATGGATCCTCATTCTTCCTGCGTCATTCAAAATCATGATCGGGTAAATATAGAGAAACTGCAGGAGGGTCGGTAACCATGGATACAGAGTTAAGATAATTGGCAAAACATCCAGGGGGAGATGAGGAAAAATCTTTTTAGTCGGCGAGTTGTTGTGATCTGGAACGCGCTGCCTGAAAGGGCGGTGGGAGCAGATTCAATAGTGACTTTCAAAAGGGAATTGGATAAATACTGGAAGGGGAAACATTTACAGGACTCTGGGGAAAGAGCAGAGGGAATGGGAGTAATTGGATAGCTCTTTCACAGAGTCGGCACAGGATGATGGGCCGAATGGCCGCCTCCTGTGCTGTTAGATCCTATGATTCTGTTGCAGCAAGTGCATTGCCCTTTTGTTAAATCAGCTGCTGTTAAAGAGCTGCCGCAGGCACCAGCACCAGAAGCCGGCGAGCTTCCCGTGGGTGGTTTGCTGGGCAATGGATCGAAAAATGATAATCAGAACTGTTGACCAGGACCAGTGTTGCTGTAGAAGGTTCTGATTTTTTTAATTATAATTATTAATACGCAGAACTAATAATATTTCCTGATCAAGGGCAAGAGAGAGTGGATCAGGGAGAAATTCAGAAGAAAAATAAGGAAAGTAATTAAAAAAATCAAATAATCTTCAGAAACAATGTCAGTACCACGTGACCTTTCGGCCCCTCCCGCCTGATCCACCATTAAATCAGGTTGTACCTGATCTGTACCTCAACTCCACTTTCCCGCCTTTGCTCCATAACCCTCGATACCCTTACCCAGCAAAACTCTAGCCATCTCGGCCATGAAAGCTCCAATTGATCCCCAGCATCCACAGCCTTTTGGGGGAGAGAGTTCCAGATCAGTGTGACTGATGGCCTGGTCCCTTGTTGTGGACTCCACCACCAGAAAGAATGGGCGTATCGACCTTTTCTGATTCTTTTATCATTTTAAAGGCCTTAATTAAATCACTCCTCAATCATATAAACTTAAAGGAATACAAACCCAAATTTACACAACCTGTCCTCATAATTTATCTCTTTAGGGCTTGTTACCATAGTGGGGAGTCTGTGCTGTACCTGCCTCCCCCTTCCCTCCCCCCCCTCTTCCCCTTCCCCCACTCCCTCCCCCCGCCTCCCCTCCCCCTCCCATCTCCCCTCTCCTTCCTCCCCTTCCCCCTCTCCCCTCCTCCTCTCCCCCCTCCCCTTCCCCCTCTCCCCTCCTCCTCTTCCCCTTCCCCCACTTCCTCCCCCCTCCTCCTCTTCCCCCAGCTCCCCTCCCCCTCCTCCCCTTCCCCCCTCCTTCCCTTCCCCCATCTCTCCTCCCCTTCCCCCCATCTCCCCTGCCCCTCCCCTTCCCCCCCCAGCCTCCTCGCACCGTTCCTCTCCCCCCCCACCACCTCTCCCCCATTCTCCCCTTCCCCCTCCCCCCTCCCAGGCTAATAAATCTGTCCTGAGGTGCGGTGCCCAAAGCTAAACGCTGCACTGTAGATGGGGTCTGACTGAGCCTCTGTGCAATTGAAGCATCATTTCCTCCCCCTTGTACTTTCGCCCCCTTGAGATAAAGACCAGCATTTTATTGGCCTGTGTACTGGCTTTTAGTGATTTGTGGACACGGGCCCCTAAATCTTGTTACTCCTCCGTTAGTGGATGACCTCACACTTCCCCACACTGAATTCCATCGGCCCGTTTTCTCCGCTGATGTAATCTGTCTAGGACCCTTTGTAATGTCTGCTCCCATCCACAGAACATATTGTGTGCACATGTCTCTCACACCGATGTAAGGGCAACCGATCTCTTTAATTGTTGAAATTTCCATTCCACAGATCAGAAAGGTATATACTGGAGGCGTGGCATTGAAGACCATACTAAAAACATCACAGTACATAAAGACTGTATTTCACCAGAGGTCTTTCTATTGGTTCCCCCAATGCCCATAAGACGACCAACAGTGGTAATAAAGTGTAGCAAGCCAATCAAAAAACTGGAGTATGAATTCTTGATGAGTTTGCATCATCACTCAGTATCTTCCTGCTTTGGGACAGCACAGACTAGTTGGGCCGATTGGCATCTTTCTATGCAGTACATTCTATGTAAAGAGTCACAGAAAGTTTTGTAAATTCATAACACAAGTACAGATTGGAAAATCTTTGCACGGTGACACTTGTTAAAAAAGCAGTAAATAATGGTTTAAAAAGTTGCTGTCAGATTAAATAACATCATGAGGTGGAAACATCACCATTCCTGCGCCTGCAGAAATCGACACTGCGCTCAGTGGGGGTGAAATTGCCCCGTGCCCCGATTGGGGGCAGTAACCTTCCGGGGGCGGGACGGTTAGGGCCCGACGCGGAATTGCCGCCCCCACTGCTGAATTGGGCTTACCGCCCCTCAGAGGAAGCGGAGTGCAATCTTCTTTTGAGGGTGGATCCTGAGACGAAATGTTCAGCGCTACACGGATGCTCCGTAAAGCACCGACGCGCTTCGACGTCCCTCCCATTCGATTAAAGAGGCGGGCCGCCGCGCACTCTGCACGGCCTCCACTGGGCCCCCAGCGTGGGACTGGGCCTGCAGCCCAGCGCCCAAGGCGGAGTCCCGGGCTGCACGATGGCAGCCGAGGCCTGCCCCTTTAATCAACGCCCCGAGAGCGGATGTCGACCAGCTTCGTGATCCGTGGCCCAATTGCCCCCGTGGGGCATTAAGGGGTCAGTGCGGGGCGTTAAAAGGTCGGTGCGGGGCGTTAAGGGGTCGGTGCGGGGCGGTGAGGGGTCCCGGGCATAGCGATGATGTCATCGCCAGTTGCATGGAGGCCTGGGGCGCTAACCGCAAACTCCCGGGTAATTTCCCGGGCGAAAACTGTCTTGCCTCCGGGGGGCGCTAACAGATCTATAAAAGGGTCACTTTCGCCCTCAGTAAGTTTCTGTGACACTCTGTGATGTTCACTGCTCTCTCAGCAGGACCATAGAGCACTGAGATCATAGAATGATACAGCACAGAAGGTGGCCAATCGGCCCATTGTGCCTGTACCGGCTCTTTGGTAGAGCGAGCCAATTAGTCCCACTCCCCGCTCTTTTCCCACAGCCCCGTAATTTCTTTTCCCTTCAAGTATTTATCCAATTCACTTTTGAATGCTACTATTGAATCTGCTTCCACCACTTTTGTTGGTAATAAAAAAATCACCCAATGCAACTGTTTAGCAATCTCTGTGAACTCTGTTCATAGTCCCAGACGCTGTGTGAAGAGATCAGGGGGCCGAAATTGCCCTCCGCCTGAAACGGGGCGCTCATACCGATCTTTAAGCGTTCCGTCCGCCCCCAGTGCATGGCCGGACAATCCGGGGAAATTCAGCTCTTTGTTTTTTTTTGGAGTGAGGCGGATGTGATGTCATCAGCGGCGGGGGAAATGGGGGCGGGTCGGAACGGCCGTCATTCCGAGCCATCAGCGTGTCGCGCTGACGCATCACAACGTCCACCCCCTTCAGTTAAAGGGGCGGGCCTCTGCGAACTCTGCAGCCACTTCAGTGGCAAGCACTGGGCCACCAGGGAGGATTTCGGTCGGGCCAGTGGCCCGGTACCCGAGAGGGGGTGCTGAGCTGCCTGTTGGTGGCCCGGCCGAACCCGTGGCCGAAAATAAAATGGCGGCCGCGCGCCCTCCCCTGTAAGCGCAGACACACCGCGCAGCCGCAATAAGCTTCCCGTCGAGGAAAGCTGTCGGGGCCACTGAGCGGCGGCCGATCCACTCCTGTGCAGCAACTTCCCATGCGGGACGGAAAGGGGGTCGATAGGGCGGCAACACAGGCGGATCAGAGACCATTTCCGCTGGGAAAATCCATGAGGGCAATTTTCAAAATGGCGGCCCCTCTGCGCCGACCGAGAGGCGAGTCCTTACCGACCCGTGGCCGCGTCTTTGAGGCCCCAGGAATCCTGAGTGCAGTGTGGCTGGCTACACTTATTGAGACAGTAAGAAAGCTTTCACACCATTAACTTTTATCCTGCAATTCAGAGTCTTAAATCTTGTCGCAGTTAAAAACAAAAGCAAGTAGAACAAAAAAAAATCGAAATCTTGCTCAGAAAAATAGACAATAGACCTGTTGTCTGTGAACATTTTTCTTCAGAAGAAACAATCCATGCTATCAAGCAATAATCTGCTCAATAATCAGTTACGTGTCAGTGAGCGACACATGGATATCAGAAACCCACCTCCCGAAACCCGCCAGAAAGTTATCTGCTTACATCTTGCTGCAGCCGGTTGATAGAATCGGTGATGCGCTCCTTCCCGGGCTGGGCGTAATTGTCCGTCATCGTTTTGTTCAGATGCTGCTTTAGTTCGTCACTTAACTGCACAAACAAACAAACAATGGTGAAAGGATAAAGAGTGTGAGCTCAGGTTTACCGACTGGCAACAAACAATCAGAATCATAGAATGATAAAGCAGAGAAAGAGGCCCCTCAACAACAACAGCTTGTATATATAGCACTTTCAACGTAATAAAACCTCCCAAGGTGCTTCACAGGAGTGTGATAAAAAAAAAATTCAGCCCATCACGCCAGTGCCAATTAATCCCACTTCCCCTACTCTTTCCCCACAGCTCTGAAAAGGTTCACCCCTCATGTATTTACCAATTCCCTTTTGAAAGTTATTATTGAATCTGCTCCCACCGCCCTTTCAGGCAGCGCGTTCCCGGTCACAGCAACTCGCTGCGTAAAAACAATGTTTTCCTCATAACATAAGAACATAAGAATTAGGAACAGGAGTAGGCCATCTAGCCCCTCGAGCCTGCTCCGCCATTCAACAAGATCATGGCTGATCTGGCCGTGGACTCAGCTCCACTTACCCGCCCGCTCCCCATAACCCTTAATTCCCTTATTGGTTAAAAATCTATCTATCTGTAATTTGAATATATTCAATGAGCTAGCCTCGACTGCTTCCTTGGGCAGAGAATTCCACAGATTCATAACCCTCTGGGAGAAGAAATTCCTTTTCAACTCGGTTTTAAATTGGCTCTCCCGTATTTTGAGACTGTGCCCCCTAGTTCGAGTCTCCCCGACCAGTGGAAACACCTCTCTGCCTCTATCTTGTCGATCCCTTTCATTACTTTACATGTTTCTATAAGATCACCCCTCATCCTTCTGAACTCCAACGAGTAAAGACCCAGTCTACTCAATCTATCATCATAAGGTAACCCCTTCATCTCCGGAATCAGCCTGGTGAATCGTCTCTGTACCCCCTCCAAAGCTAGTATATCCTTCCTTAAGTAAGGTGACCAAAACTGCACACAGTTGTGGTCCCAGCACCGATCCCTGCGGCCTCACCAATACCCTATACAGTTGCAGAAGGACCTCCCTGCTTTTGTACTCCATCCCTCTCGCAATGAAGGCCAACATTCCATTCGCCTTCCTGATTACCTGCTGCACCTGCAAAGTAACTTTTTGGGATTCATGCACAAGGACCCCCAGGTCCCTCTGCACCGCAGCATGTTGTAATTTCTCCCTATTCAAATAATATTCCCTTTTACTGTTTTTTTTCCCAAGGTGGATGACCTCACACTTTCCGACATTGTATTCCATCTGCCAAACCTTAGCCCATTCGCTTAACCTATCTAAATCTCTTTGCAGCCTTTCTGTGTCCTCTACACAACCCGCTTTCCCACGAATCTTTGTGTCATTTGCAAATTTTGTTACACTACACTCTGTCTCCTCTTCTCGGTCATCTATGTATATTGTAAACAGTTGTGGTCCCAGCACCGATCCCTGTGGCACACCACTAACCACCGATTTCCCATTTATCCCGACTCTCTGCTTTCTGTTCGCCAGCCAATTCTCTATCCATGCTAATACATTTCCTCTGACTCCGCGTACCTTTATCTTCTGCAGTAACCTTTTGTGTGGCACCTTATCGAATGCCTTTTGGAAATCTAAATACTCCACATCCATCCGTACACCTCTCTCCACCATGCTCGTTATATCCTCAAAGAATTCCAATTAGTTAGTTAAAATGATTTCCCCTTCATGAATCCATGCTGCGTCTGCTTGATTGCACTATTCCTAGCTAGATGTCCCGCTATTTCTTCCTTAATGATAGTTTCAAGCATTTTCCCCACTACAGATGTTAAACTAACCGGCCTATAGTTACCTGCCTTTTGTCTTCCCCCTTTTTTAAACAGAGGCATTACATTAGCTGCTTTCCAATCTGCTGGTACCTCCCCAGAGTCCAGAGAAATTTGGTAGATTATGCATCTGCTATAACTTCCGCCATCTCTTTTAATACCCTGAGATGCATTTCATCAGGACCAGGGGACTTGTCTACCTTGAGTCCCATTAGCCTGTCCAGCACTACCTCCCTAGTGATAGTGATTGTCTCAAGGTCCTCCCTTCCCACATTCCTGTGACCAGCAATTTTTGGCATGGTTTTTGTGTCTTCCATTGTGAAGACCAAAGCAAAATAATTGTTTAAGGTCTCAGCCATTTCCACATTTCCCATTATTAAATCCCCCTTCTCATCTTCTAAGGGACCAACATTTACTTTAGTCACTCTTTTCCGTTTTATATATCTGTAAAAGATTTTACTATCCGTTTTTATGTTTTGCGCAAGTTTACCTTCGTAATCTATCTTTCCTTTCTTTATTGATTTCTTAGTCATTCTTTGCTGTCGTTTAAAATTTTCCCAATCTTCTATTTTCCCACTAACCTTGGCCACCTTATACGCATTGGTTTTTAATTTGATACTCTCCTTTATTTCCTTGGTTATCCATGGCTGGTTATCCCTTCTCTTACCGCCCTTCTTTTTCACTGGAATATATTTTTGTTGCGCACTATGAAAGAGCTCCTTAAAAGTCCTCCACTGTTCCTCAATTGTGCCACCGTTTAGTTTATGTTTCCAGTCTACTTTAGCCAACTCTGCCCTCATCCCACTGTAGTCCCCTTTGTTTAAGCATAGTACGCTCGTTTTAGACACCACTTCCTCACCCTCAATCTGTATTACAAATTCAACCATACTGTGATCACTCATTCCGAGAGGATCTTTTAATTGGAGATCGTTTATTATTCCTGTCTCATTACACAGGACCAGATCTAAGATAGCTTGCTCCCTTGTAGGTTCTGTAACATACTGTTCTAAGAAACAATCCCGTATGCATTTTATGAATTCCTCCTCCAGGCTACCCCGTGCGATTTGATTTGACCAATCGATATGTAGGTTAAAATCCCCCATGATTACTGCCGTTCCTTTTTCACATGCCTCCATTATTCCCTTGATTATTGCCCTCCCCACGGTGAAGTTATTATTTGAGGGCCTATAAACTACACCCATCAGTGACTTTTTCCCCTTACTATCTTTAATCTCCACCCACAATGATTCAACATTTTGTTCATTAGAGCCAATATCGTCTCTCACAACTGCCCTGATATCATCCTTTATTAACAGAGCTACCCCACCTCCTTTCCCTTCTCATCTCACCTCTGGTTTTTTTGCCAATCACCTTCAATCTGTGTCCTCTGGTTACCGACCCTCCTGCCAATGGGAACAGTTTCTCCTTATTTACTCTTATCAAAAACCTTCATGATTCTGAGCACTTCTATCAAATCTCCTCTTAATGTTTGCTGCCCCATGAAGAACAAGCCCAGCTTCTCCAGTCTCTCCACATCACTGAAGTCCCTCAGCCCTGGAACCATTCTAGTGAATCTGCACCCTCTCTAAGGCCTTCACATCCTTCTGCAAGTGTGGTGTCCAGAATTGGACACAATACTCCAGCTGAAGTCTAACCGGTGATTTATAAATGTTTAGCATAACTTCCTTGCTTTTGTACTCTATGCCTGTTTTTAAAGCCCAGGTTCCCATATGCATTTTTTAACAGCCTTCTCAATCTGTTCTGCCACCTTCAAAGATTTGTGTACATACACCTTCAGGTCTCTGTTCCTGCACCCCCTTTAAAATTGTACCATTGACTTTATATTGCCTTTCCTCAGTCTTCCTATCAAAACGCATTAAATTTCATCTGCCACGTGTCTGCCCATTTGATTAGCCTGTCTATGTCCTCCTGAGGTCTGTTACTATCCCCATTGTTTATCACAATTCCGAGTATCAATTGATCTGCAAACTTTGAAATGATGCCCTGTATACCCAAATCCAGGTCAGTAATATATATCAAAGAGAGCAGTGGTCCCAATACCCACCCCTGGGGAACAGCACTGTATCCTTCCCTCAGTCTGAAAAACAACCGTTCACCACAACTCTCTGCTTTCTGTCCCTTCGTCAGTTTTGTATCCATGCTGCCACTGTCCCTTCAATCCCGGGGGGCTGAAATTGGTCGACATACTGCATACCGCCCAAAATTACAACATTCGTGACTTACCACCGACATACCACCGGAGCTGCAGGCCATCCTGGAGAAGGTGGTTTTAAGTCGATCTTCAGTGGGCAATATGTACCCAGTCTCTCCCACATCCCAGTCTCTCTCACCACCCCACCCGCCCAGTCTCTTTCCCCACCGCCCCCCCACAGCGATCTCTCCTCCCCCCACAGCGATCTCTCCTCCCCCCCCACAGTGATCTCTCCTCCCACCCCCCACAGCGATCTCTTCCCCGACACAGCAATCTCTTCCCTCCCAATGGCCTCCAACAGTGACGCCATCTAGTGGCTAGTGATCCCAAAAGTACATACATGACAGACTCCTTGAACAGTCTGTTGTGGAACCAACCAGGGAGCAGGCTATCTTAGCTTTTGTACTGTGTAATGAGACAGGATTAATAAATGATCTCATAGTAAAGGATCCTCTAGGAATGAGTGACCATAACATGGTTGAATTTCAAATTCAGTTGGAGGGTGAGAAAGTTGGATCTCAAACCAGTGTCCAAGCTTAAACAAAGGCGATTACAAAGGTATGAAGGCAGAGTTGGCTAAAGTGGACTGGGAAAAGAGATTAAAGTGTGGGAAGGTTGATGAGCAGAGGCAGAAATTTAAGGAGATATTTCATAACAAGAATATATGCCAATGAGAGCAAAGATTGTAAGAGAAGGGATAACCATCCGTGGCGAACTAAGGAATTAAGGGATGGTATCAAATTGAAAACAGGGGTATGCAATGTGGCCAAGACTAGTGTGAAGCCAGAGGACTGGGAAACTTTTAAAAGCCAGCAAAGAACGACTAAAGAAATAATAAAGAGAGAGAAGATAGATTATGAAAGCAAACTAGCACGAAAAATAAAAACAGATAGTAAGAGTTTCTACAAGTATATAAAAAGAAAAAGAGTGACTAAAGTAAATGTTGGTTCCCTAGAGGGTGAGACTGGGTAAGTAATAATGGGGAACAGGGAAATGGCAGAGGCATTGATCAAATATTTTGTATCAGTCTTCACGGTAGAAGATACTAAAAATATCCCAATAGTGGATAATCAGGGGCTATAGGGAGGGAGGAACTTAATACAATTACTATCACTAAAGAAGTCGTGCTCGGTAAAATAATGGGACAAAAGTGGACAAGTCCCCTGGATCTGATGGCCTGCATCCTAGGGTCTTAAAAGAAATGGCTGCAGAGATAGCGGATGCATTGGTTGTAATCTACCAAAATTCCCTGCATTCTGGGGAGGTCCCAGAGGATTGGAAAACCGCAAATGTAATGCCCCTATTTAAAAAAGAAGGCAGACAAAAAGCAGGAAACTATAGACCAGTTAGCCTAACATCTGTCATTGGGAAAATGCTGGAGTCCATTATTAAGGAAGCAGTAGCAGAACATTTGGAAAAGCATGATTCAATCACGTAGAGTCAGCATGGTTTTATGAAAGGGAAATCAAGTTTGACAAATTTGCTGGAGTTCTTTGAGGATGTAACGAGCAGGGTGGATAAGGGGGGAACCAGTGGATGTGGTGTATTTGGATTTCCAGAAGGCATTGAATAAAGTGCCACATAAAAGGTTATTGCACAAGATAAATGCTCACGGGGTTGGGGGTAATATATTAGCATGGATAGAGGATTGGCTAACTTACAGAAAACAGAGAGTTGGGATCAATGCGTCATTTTCTGGTGGGCAAGCAGTAACTAGTGGGGTGCTGCAGGGATCGGTGCTGGGTCCTCAACTATTTACAATCTATATTAATGACTTGGATGAAGGGACCAAGTGTAATGTAACCAAGTTTGCTGATGATACAAAGATGTGTGGGAAAGCAAGTTGTGAGGAGGACACAAGAAATCTGCAAAGGGATATAGACAGGCTAAGTGAGTGAACAAAAATTTGCCACATGGAGTATAATGTGGGAAAATGTGAGGTTATCCACTTTGGCAGACAAAATAGAAAAGCAAATTATAACTTAAATGGTGAAAAATTGCAAAGTGTTGCAGTACAGAGGGACCTTGTGCATGAAACACAATAAGTTAGTATGCAGGTACAGCAAGTAATCAGGAAGGCAAATGGAATGTTGGCCTTTATTGCAAGGGGATGGAGTATAAAAGCAGAGAAGTCCTGCTACAACTGTACAGGGTATTGGTGAGGCCACACCTAGAGTACTGTGTACAGTTTTGCTCTCCGGAAGGAAGGATATACTTGCATTAGAGGCTGTTCAGAGAAGGTTCACTAGGTTGATTCCAGAGATGAGGGGGTTGACTTATGAAGATAGACTGAGTAGGTTGGGCCTATACACATTGGAGTTCAGAAGAATGAGAGGTGATCTTATCGAAACATATAAGATAATGAGAGGGTTCGACATGATGGATGCAGAGAGGATATTTCCACTCATAGGGGAAACTAAAGCTAGGGGACATAGTCTCAGAATAATGGGCCGTCCATTTAAAACTGAGATGAGGAGCAATTTCTCCTCTCTGAGGGTTGTAAATCTGTAGAATTCTCTGCCGCAGAGAGCTGTGGAGACTGGGTCATTGAGTATATTTAAGGCAGAGATAGACAGATTTTTGAGCGATAAGGCAATAAAGAGTTATGGGGAGCGGGCAGGGAAGTGGAGTTGAGTCCATGATCAGATCAGCCGTGATCTTATTAAATGACGGAGCAGGCTCGGGCCAAATGGCCTACTCCTGCTCCTATTTCTTATGTTCCTATGTTCTTAGAAGAGATTTACGAGAATGTTTCCAGGGCTGTGAGGTTACAGTTACGTGGATAGACTGGAGAAGCTGGGATTGTTCTCCTTGGAGCAAAGAAGGCGAAGAGGATATTTGATTGAGGTGTTCAAAATCATGAAGGGTTTGGATAGAATAAATAAGGATCAACTTCCAATGGCTGAAGGGTCGGTAACCAAAGGGCACAGATTTAAGGTGATTAGCAAAAGAACTAGAGGCAACATGAGGAAAATCTTTTTTATGCAACAAGTGGTTAGAATTTGGGACGAGCTGCCTGAAAGGGCGGTGGATACAGATTGAATAGAGGCCTTCAAAAGGGAATTGGATAAATACTTGAAGGAGAAAAAATTGCGGGGATACGGGGAAAGTGCGGGAGAGTGGGATTGATTGCTCTTCGAAAGAGCCTCGCAGACTCGATGGGCCGAATGGCCTCCTTCGGGGCTGTACTTTTCTTTGATTCTATGAAATGACCTACCAGAGGTCTATTGATCAGAAAGTTTATTGATTAGCCATTACTGATCAGCAGGCTAAATAATCAGCAGTTACTAATCAGCAGATTCTGTCATATTTGGAATGCGTGTTCCTATCCAGTCGTAGTTCTAACCCGAGAGTTCCACATTTAAGTCTCATTCCTGGTTTCACTTTTTAATCTTTGTTGAAGACGGACGCTGTCTTTTTAAAGGCATTTTTTCTGCAGCTCTTTGCTGGAATCTCGGCACTTCCTGCCGCCCCCCACCCCCTGGCCAACCCACTCCCGGGCCTCCCACCGCTGCTCTGAAATTGGATCGTGATTTTTTTCTATGAAGAAGCCATTTGACTTGCGCTCCGCACTGTCGCCATGGTTACAGAGCTGAGACCAGGAACTGTGTGTGTGCGCGCAGACTGCTGGCTTCGACTGGTGTGTTCAATGCAATGCACCCAGGCTCCAGCATAGCACACCATCCCAGTCTCCCTGTCTAAACACTCTCGGACAAGACTCATTTTATAAAATCAGCTTTAAACTTACCCGATGATAATAAACACAAGCAAGAACACCAGCCACCAGCTCCATCAGGAAGATCAGCAGGAGTAAGGAAAAATACTGAAAAATAAAACAATTACAATTATAATTATAAACTTGCAACGTAGCCATATTTTAATACATAGAATTGCAGAGTAATTATATAGAATCTACGGCACAGAAACAGGCCATTCTACACCGGTGTTTGTAATCCAGATAGTCTCCTCCCACTAATTACACCGCCCCGTCTCCCTCTATTCCATTCTCCTTCATGTCTCCATCAAGTCTCCCTTTAAAAGCATCAAAGCCACCTGCTTCAACCACTCCCTGTGATAGCGAGTTCCACATTCTCACCGCTCTCTGTGCAAAGAAATTGCTCTGAAATTCTTTCTATCACCTGTCAGTGGCTATCTTATATTGGTGCCCTTTAAGAACATAAGAAATAGGAGCAGGAGTCGGCCATTTGGCCCCTCGAGCCTGCTCCGCCAGTCAATAAGATCACGGCTGATCTGATCTTGGCCTCAGCTCCACTACCCTGCCTGCGCCCCATAACCCTCAACTCCCTTCAGTCTGGATTCGTCCACAAGCGGAAACAGATTCTCCATATCCATCCTATAGATCCCCTTCATCATTTTAAAGACTTCGAGCAGGACTCCCTCTTAGTCTTTTCTTTTCTGGAGAAAAGAGTCCCAGCCTGCTCCATCTTTCCCGATAGTTGCATCCTCTCAATTCTGGTCGCATCCTTGCAGTTTCTTCCGTGCTTCAACATCTTTGTTGTAGTTTGGAGACCAGAACTGCTCACAATACTCCAAGTCTGGGCCAGCAAGGTTCCATGTAACATCTTCTCCCCGCTTTTGTATAGCGTTAAAGCATGGTCTAGTTCATTGCTAAAATATTCAAATATAAAGGTCTGGCTAGGTATAAGAACATAAAGAGTAAGAGCAGGAGTAGGCCATTTGGCCCCTCGAGGCGGATCCACCATTCAATAACATCAGGACTGATCTCTGCCCTCAACTCCACTTTCAATGTACTCTCCATCAGCTCTGCCACTGTACAGCTAACGAAAAACACCGGGCTCCTGTGTTGGGTTTATATCTTTCACAATAACATCTGCATTTGTTTTTACGTTCAGTTCTTTAACAGACCTCAAGCTTTGATTCTGCACTCCCTACAGCACCACTGTGTTCTTGCAGAGCGATGTACTGAACTGTTTTCCTGAATGAGATACCCAACGTTGCAACGTGGCGTAGAACGGATGAGAGTGGGGCAGTGAACGTTGGGTTACATGCCTCTCACGCCCCAGTGTCATATTTTTCTCCAGCTACTTATCCAGCACTCTCTGATATTTGCAGATACAGTCAGTCCACACCACCTCCCCCAGCAGTCTGGCATTTTAACCTGTGGGAGCGAGTGGGTTTGGGAGCCGGGCTGCGGCGGGGGAGGGGGGGCGGGTTAAACCCGTGTGTAGCTCAAGCCCGTTAGACTACTTGCCGCAAAACCCTCGGGAGAGGCGGGTTGTCTATTAACATATGCTAATCGGTCAATCACAGTGATACTTCATCACAGTTTTAGGTTTAATGTCGCAGGGCTTTCTGAAACTGGCCAGTGAAGGCAAGGCGCGAGCACAGTGCACAGCGGCACAAGGGGAGCGGGGGAGGGGGAGGGGAGCAGGGGAGGAGGGAAGGGGGTGAGGGGAGAGCACAGGGCACAAGGGAGAGCGGCAGCAGCCATCTCGTGAGAGACTTGCAGCTGCACAGCGGAAGGGGGAACAGGGGAGGGGGAGAAGGGGGAGGGGGAGAGGGGGGAGGTGGGAGTGGGGGAGAGGGGGAGCATGGGAGCGGGGGGAAGGGGAGCGGGGGAGCGGGGAGCAGGAAGAGGGGGGACTGGGGGAGAGGTGGGAGGGGGGAGGGTGGAGCGGGGAGAGGGGGACCAGGGGAGAGGGGGAAGCAGGGAGAGTGGGGAGAGGGGAGAGGGGGGGAGCGGGGAGAGGGGGGGAGCGGGGAGAGGGGGGAGCAGGGAGAGTGGGGACAGGGGAGAGGGGGGGAGCGGGGAGAGGGGGGAGCAGGGAGAGGGGGACCGGTGGGGCGGGGGGAGGGGGGACCGGGGGGGGACCGGGGAGAGGGGAGAGGGGGGAGCGGAGAGCATTGAAGAGGGGGGACCGGGGGAGAGGGGGGAGCGGGGGGAAGGGGAGCGGGGGGAGTGGAGAGCAGGAAGAGGGGGGACCGGGGGAGAGGGGGGAACGGGGGGAGGGGGGAGCAGGGAGAGGGGGACCGGGGGGGAGGGGGGAGAGGGGGGACCGGGGGAGAGGGGGGACCGAGGGGAGAGGGGGGAGCGGGGAGAGGGGAGAGGGGGAAGTCCGGGGGGAGGGGGGAGCAGGAGAGGAGGGAGAGGGGCGAGGGGAGCAGCAGGGTGGGGAAGCTGACATGAGGCACTATCAGTGACACAGGGTGTATAGGCAGAGGCTCAGCTTCCTCGACATGTCGGAACAGCAGTGTCTCAGTTTGTCACATCAGGTGGTGGCAGACGTCTGCAGCCTGCGAGAAGACCTGTTGCCTGGCGGCTGTCAAAGTCCCCACTGCCCTCACCTTTTCAGCCTCTTGATTGTTCCGGGGCTCTGCCGGAGACATACCCAGGATCTCCCAGTTGGCATCTCACAAATGCATAAGACAGGTGATGGAAGGCTACTTTGCCAGGGCCGGGCCAGCAATGAGGTGACCTTGTCCTGTGATGGCGCCAGTCGGAGTGAGCAGGTGCCCGGGGGTTGCGGCTTCCACAGGTGCAGGGCGTCATCACCCGCACACATGTGGCAATCAGGGCCCCAGATTGCCAGGTGTGTTCGTCAAGCGCGGTGCTTCCGCTCAATCAGTGGGCAGCTGGTGTGCAATCACAGGACGCTGTTCTGCAGGTGTGCCTCGGATTCCCCGGGAGCTGACACGGTGCTTTCATCCCTCGGCATTCCAAGCTCCCCGACATCTTCGGAGCTGCGTGCTTCAAACTTGGCTCGTGGCACCTGTCAGAAACCCGACCAATGGACTCCAACAATGCTGGAGTGAATGTCATGTGACCACCAGATGTGTGACCGGACAAGCCCCCGGCCGGCGTGCTACAGATCGGGAGGCGGCCTTCAATGTGCACCATAGTGGTCGCGGTGTGCTGCACTCTGAACAACATAGAATGCATACGGGATTGTATAGAATGCATACGGGATTGTTTCTTAGAACAGTATGTTACAGAACCTACAAGGGAGCAAGCTATCTTAGATCTTGTCCTGTGTAATGAGACAGGAATAATAAACGATCTCCTAGTAAAAGATCCTCTCGGAATGAGTGATCACAGTATGGTTGAATTTGTAATACAGATTGAGGGTGAGGAAGTAGTGTCTCAAACGAGCGTACTATGCTTAAACAAAGGGGACTACAGTGGGATGAGGGCAGAGTTGGCCAAAGTAGACTGGAAACACAGACTAAACGGTGGCACAATTGAGGAACAATGGAGGACTTTTAAGGAGCTCGTTCATAGTGCTCAACAAAAATATATTCCAGTGAAAAAGAAGGGCGGTAAGAGAAGGGATAACCAGCCGTGGATAACCAAGGAAATAAAGGAGAGTATCAAATAAAAACCAATGCGTATAAGGTGGCCAAGGTTAGTGGGAAAATAGAAGATTGGGAAAATTTTAAACGACAGCAAAGAATGACTAAGAAAGCAATAAAGAAAGGAAAGATAGATTACGAAGGTAAACTTGCGCAAAACATAAAAACGGATAGTAAAAGCTGTTACAGAAATATAAAACGGAAAAGAGTGACTAAAGTAAATGTTGGTCCCTTAGAAGATGAGAAGGGGGATTTAATAATGAGAAATGTGGAAATGGCTGAGACCTTAAACAATTATTTTGCTTCGGTCTTCACAGTGGAAGACACAAAAACCATGCCAAAAATTGCTGGTCACGGGAATGTGGGAAGGGAGGACCTTGAGACAATCACTATCACTAGGGGGGTAGTGCTGGACAGGGTAATGGGACTCAAGGTAGACAAGTCCCCTGGTCCTGATGAAATGCATCCCAGGGTATTAAAAGAGATGGCGGAAGTTATAGCAGATGCATTCGTTATAACCTACCAAAAGTCTCTGGTCTCTGGGGAGGTGCCAGCGGATTGGAAAGCAGCTAATGTAATGCCTCTGTTTAAAAAAGGGGGCAGACAAAAGGCAGGTAACTATAGGCCGGTCAGTTTAACATCTGTAGTGGGGAAAATGCTTGAAACTATCATTAAAGAAGAAATAGCGGGACATCTAGATAGGAATAGTGCAATCAAGCAGACGCAGCATGGATTCATGAAGGGGAAATCATGTTTAACTAATTTACTGGAATTCTTTGAGGATATAACGAGCATGGTGGATAGAGGTGTACCGATGGATGTGGTGTATTTAGATTTCCAAAAGGCATTCGATAAGGTGCCACACAAAAGGTTACTGCAGAAGATAAGGGTACGCGGAGTCAGAGGAAATGTAATAGCATGGATAGAAAATTGGCTGGCGAACAGAAAGCAGAGAGTCGGGATAAATGGGTCCTTTTCGGGTTGGAAATCGGTGGTTAGTGGTGTGCCACAGGGATCGGTGCTGGGACCACAACTGTTTACAATATACATAGGTGACCTGGAAGAGGGGACAGAGTGTAGTGTAACAAAATTTGCAGATGACACAAAGATTAGTGGGAAAGCGGGTTGTGTAGAGGACACAGAAAGGCTGCAAAGAGATTTGGATAGGTTAAGTGAATGGGCTAAGGTTTGGCAGATGGAATACAATGTCGGAAAGTGTGAGGTCATCCACCTTGGGAAAAAAAACAGTAAAAGGGAATATTATTTGAATGGGGAGAAATTACAACATGCTGTGGTGCAGAGGGACCTGGGGGTCCTTGTGCATGAAACTCTTTTGAGTTCCTTGTGCATGAATCCCAAAAAGTTAGCTTGCAGGTGCAGCAGGTAATCAGGAAGGCGAATGGAATGTTGGCCTTCATTGCGAGAGGGATGGAGTACAGAAAGCAGGGAGGTCCTTCTGCAACTGTATAGGGTATTGATGAGGCCATACCTGGAGTACTGCGTGCAGTTTTGTTCACCTTACTTAAGGAAGGATATACTAGCTTTGGAGGAGGTACAGAGACGATTCACAAGGCTGATTCCGGAGATGAGGGGGTTACCTTATGATGATAGATTGAGTAGATTGTGTCTTTACTCGTTGGAGTTCAGAAGGATGAGGGGTGATCTTATAGAAACATTTAAAATAATGAAAGGGATAGACAAGATAGAGTCAGAGAGGTTGTTTCCACTGGTCGGGGAGACTAGAACTAGGGGGCACAACCTCAAAATACGGGGGAGCCAATTTAAAACCGAGTTGAGAAGGAATTTCTTCTCCCAGAGGGTTGTGAATCTGTGGAATTCTCTGCCCAGGGAAGCAGTTGAGGCTAGCTCATTGAATGTATTCAAGTCACAGATAGATAGATTTTTAACCAATAAGGGAATTAAGGGTTATGGGGAGCGGGCGGGTAAGTGGAGCTGAGTCCACGACCAGATCAGCCATGATCATGTTGAATGGCGGAGCAGGCTCGAGGGGCTAGATGGCCTACTCCTGTTCCTAATTCTTATGTTCTTATGTTCTTATGTTCTTATAACACAGCACCGAGGTTTGGACCTGAAGAAGCAGCAACTCTCAGCACAGAGCCTCTTCGGAGGATTCTGACCAGGGGCGGAGTGGGGTGGGGGTGGGGGAAGAGGAATTGGAGGAGGAGGTAAGTGATGAGGGGAATGCTCCCCCAACTGCGCACATTGACAGAAACATAGAAAATAGGAGCAGTAGTGGGCCATTCGGCCCTTCGAGTCTGCACCACCATTCAATATGATCATGGCTGATCCTCCATCTCAATATCATATTCCCGCTTTTTCCCCATACCCCTTGATGCCTTTTGTTTCTAGAAATCTATCGATCTCCCTCTTAAATATATTCAGTGACTTGTCCTCAACAGCCTTCTGTGGTAGAGAATTCCACAGGTTCACCCTCTGAGTGATGCCAAGGATGCCCTTATTAATGCAAGGTTCACATAGGTTGTACCAGTGGACTGATAACAGAACCACATGCAACGGCCACTCTTCCCACCTGTCCACCCCTCCAACGCCACTGACATAAAGCAGTCCTACAAACAATCAACCACCCCTTGCACGCAACCCCCCCTTGATCCCCGTCAATCCATGTCTTCCCATTCGTCATTAAAAGGTGACTTGTCACCCAGCAACCCAAGGACGGGCAAGGCGGGAAAGTGATGCAAACTAATAATATTTATGTGATGCCACTAAAGAATGGAAACTTCACATCGTACAGCCATGTATATACCCTTGTGCATCTACAAAGCATTGCTATTCCTTACATTCCTACGTGGTGCCACCCCTGTGGTTTGAGCAGAGGCAGAGGCCGGCTGCTCAGTCCCTGCTCTGACTGCTCAGATGCTCTTGGCCAACAACCTCTGGGTTTGGAGCCCGCCAAAGATTGCTCCAGCTGTACGTGTGCAGGGGCAGACTGAGCTAGCGGGAGACGAGGCAGTGTGTCGGGTACTGACTGAGGTGGGGGCACGGCATGAGAAATGGAAGCACTTTGAGTGGATTCCCACTTCATGTTCCCTTTCGTCATCGTCCCTCCTGTGACCCAGCCACGTTTCACCGCTGACACTGAGATGGAGAGCACGTTGGTGCAGATCAGTGCGGCGCTGTGAGGCCAAAGCTCAGGTTCTGTCATCCTATTTAAGGTGGCAGATATGTGGCATCCAGAATGTGCACAGCCATGATCAAGGCATGCATGTCCTCAGTTGATAGCCATGTGCAGTTCAGGGAAGGATCACTAGGTTGATTCCAGAGATGAGGGGGTTGACTTATGAGGAAAGGTTGACTAGGTTGAAACATAGAAACATAGAACATAGGTGCAGGAGTAGGCCATTTGGCCCTTCGAGCCTGCACCACCATTCAATAAGATCATGACTGATCATTCCCTCAGTACCCCTTTCCTGCTTTCTCTCCATATCCCTTGATCCTCTTAGCCGTAAGGGCCACATCTAACTCCCTCTTGAATATATCCAATGAACTGGCATCAACAACTTTCTGCGGAAGGGAATTCCACAGGTTAACAATTCTCTGAGTGAAGAAGTTTCTCCTCATCTCAGTCCTAAATGGCCTACCCCTTATCCTAAGCCTATGTCCCCTGGTTCTGGACTTCCCCAACATCGGGAACATTCTTACCGCCTCTAACCTGTCCAATCCCGTCAGAATTTTATATGTTTCTATGAGATCCCCTCTCATTCTTCTAAACTCAAGTGGCTACAAGCCCAGTTGATCCAGTCTTTCCTCATATGTCAGTCCTGCCATCCCGGGAATCAATCTGGTGAACCTTCGCTGTACTCGCTCAATAGCAAGAACGTCCTTCCTCAGATTAGGGGACCAAAACTGAACACAATATTCCAGGTGTGGCCTCACCAAGGCTCTGTACAACTGCAATAAGACCTCCTTGCTCCTATACTCAAATTCTCTGGCTATGAAGGCCAACATGCCATTTGCCTTTTCACCGCCTGCTGTACCTGCATGCCAAACTTCAATGACTGATGTACCATGACACCCAGGTCTCGTTGCACCTCCCCTTTTCCTAATCTGTCACCATTCAGATAATATTCTGTCTTCCTGTTTTTGCCACCAAAGTGGATAACCTCACATTTATCTAAATTATACTGCATCTGCCATGCATTTGCCCACTCACCTAATCTGTCCAAGTCACCCTGCAGTCTCTTAACATCCTCCTCACAGCTCACACCACCACCCAGCTTAGTGTCATCTGCAAACTTGGAGATATTACATTCAATTCCTTCATCTAAATCACTGATGTATATTGTAAATAGCTGGGGTCCCAGCACTGAACCCTGCGGCACCCCACTGGTCACTGCCTGCCATTCGGAAAAGGACCCATTTATTCCGACTCTCTGCTTCCTGTCTGCCAACCAGTTCTCTATCCACGTCAGTACATTACCTCCAATACCATGTGCTTTAATTTTGCACACTAATCTCTTGTGTGGGACCTTGTCAAAAGCCTTTTGAAAGTCCAAATACACCACATCCACTGGTTCTCCCTTGTCCACTCTATTAGTTACATCCTCAAAAAATTCCAGAAGATTCGTCAAGCATGATTTCCCTTTCATAAATCCATGCTGACTTGGACCGATCTGTCACTGCTTTCCAAATGCGCTGCTATTTCATCTTTAATAATTGATTCCAACATTTTCTCCACCACCGATGTCAGGCTAACCGGTCTATAATTACCCGTTTTCTCTCTCTCCCTCCTTTTTTAAAAAGTGGTGTTACATTAGCGACCCTCCAGTCCATAGAAAGTGATCCAGAATCAATAGAATGTTGGAAAATGATCACCAATACATCCACTATTTCTAGGTCCACTTCCTCAAGTACTCTGGGATGCAGCCTATCAGGCCCTGGGGATTTATTGGCCTTCAATCCCATCAATTTCTCTAACACAATTTCCTGACTAATAAGGATTTCCTTCAGTTCCTCCTTTTTGCTACACCCTCGAGCCCGTAGTATTTCCGGAAGGTTATTTGTGTCTTCCTTAGTGAAGATAGATCTAAAGTATTTGTTCAATTGGTCTGCCATTTCTTTGTTCCCCATTATAAATTCACCTGATTCTGTCTGTAAAGGACCTACATTGGTCTTCACTAATCTTTTTCTCTTCACATATCTATAGAAGCTTTTGCAGTCAGTTTTTATGTTCCCTGCAAGCTTCCTCTCATACTTTATTTTCCCCCTCCTAATTAGATCCTTTGTCCTCCTCTGCTGAATTCTAGTCTCTGAATTAACACTGTCAATCTCCATCTTAATAAAGAATTCTACCATATTATGGCCACTCTTCCCCAGGGGGCTTCGCACAACAAGGTTGCTAATTAGTCCTCTTTCATTACACAACGCCCAGTCTAGGATGGCCAGCTCTCTATTTGGTTCCTTGACATATTGGTCTAGAAAGCCATTGCTAATACACTCCAGGAAATCGTCCTCCACCGCATTGCTATCAACTTGGTTAACCCAATGTATATGTAGATTAAAGTCGCCCATGATAACTGCTGTACTTTTATTGCTCGCATCCCTAATTTCTTGTTTGATGCTATCCTCACCACTACTTTCTGGTGGTCTGTACACAACTCCCACTAGCGTTTTCTGCCCTTTGGGATTCAGCAGCTCTGCCCATACAGATTCCACATCATCCAGGCTAATGTCCCTCCTTACTATTATGTTAATTTCCTCTTTAACCAGCAACGCTACCCCACCTTTGTTTCCTTTCTGCCTATCCTTCCTGAATGTTGAATACCCCTGGATATTGAGTTCCCAGCCTTGGTCACCCTGGAGCCATGTCTCTGTAATCCCAATTATATTATAATCGTTAATAGCTGTCTGCGCAGTTAATTAATCCACCTTATTACGAAAACTCCTCACATTGAGGCACAGAGCCTTCAGTCTTGTCTTTTTAACACTCTTTGTCCCTTTAGAATTTTGCTGTAATGTGGCCCTTTTTGATTTTTGCCTTGGGTTTCTTTGCCCTCCACTTTTACTATTCATAGTGAGGTTGGGGATGGCATCAAACAGGAAATTAGAGATGCGTGCAATAAAGGTACAGCAGTTATCATGGGTGACTTTAATCTACATATAGATCGGGCTAACCAAATTGGCAGTAATGTGGTGGAGCAGGATTTCCTGGAGTGCATAAGGGATGGTTTACTAGACCAATATGTCGAGGAACCAACTAGAGAGCTGGCCATCCTAGACTGGGTGCTGTGTAATTAGAGAGGATTAATTAGCAATCTTGTTGTGCGAGGCCCCTTGGGGAAAAGTGACCATAATATGGTAGCTTTCTTTATTAAGATGGAGGGTGACACAGTTAATACAGAGACTAGAGTCCTGAACTTAAAGAAAGGTAACTTCGACGGTTTGAGATGTGAATTGGCTAGGATAGACTGGCGAATGATAGTTAAAGGGTTGATGGTGGCTAGGCAATGGCAGACATTTAAAGATCACATGGATGAACTTCAACAATTGTACATCCCTGTCTGGCGTAAAAATAAAAATGGAAAGGTGGCTCAACCGTGGATTACAAGGGAAATTAGGGATAGATTTACATCCAAGGAAGAAGCATATAAATGAGCCAAAAAAAGCAGCAAATCTGAGGACTGAGAGAAATTTAGAATTCAGCAGAGGAAGACAAAGGGTTTAATTGGGAGGGGGAAAATAGAATATGAGAGTAAGCTTGCAGGGAACATAAAAAACTGACTGCAAAAGCTTCTATAGATACATGAAGAGAAAAAGATTAGTGAAGACAAATGTAGGTCTTCATTAAGGAAGACACAAATAACCTTCCGGAAATACTAGGAGAACGAGGGACTAGCAAGAAGGAGGAACTAAAGGAAATCCTTATTAGTCAGGAAATTGTGTTCGGGAAATTGATAGGATTGAAGGCCGATAAATCCCCAGGACCTGATAGTCTTCATCCCAGAGTACTTAAGGAAGTGGCTCTAGAAATAGTGGATGCATTGGTGGTCATTTCCCAACATTCTATAGACTTTGGATCAGTTCCTATGGATTGGAGGGTAACTTTTCAAAAAAGGAGGGACAGAAAACAGCAAATTATAGACTGGTCAGCCTCACATCGGTGGTGGGAAAAATGTTGGAATCAATTATTAAAGATGAAATAGCAGCGCATTTGGAAAGCAGTGACAGGATCAGTCCAAATCAGCATGGATTTATGAAAGGGAAATCATGCTTGACAAATCTTCTAGAATTTATTGAGGATGTGACTAGTAGAGTAGATAAGGGAGAACCAGTGGATGTGGTGTATTTGGACTTTCAAAAGGCTTTTGACAAGGTCCCACATAAGAGATTAGTGTGCAAAATTAAAGCACATGGTATTGGGGGTAATGTACTGACATGGATAGAGAACTGGTTGGCAGACAGGAAGCAGAGAGTCGGGATAAACGGGTCCTTTTCAGAATGGCAGGCAATGGGGTGCCGCAAGGTTCAGTGCTGGGACCCCAGCTATTTACAATATACATTAATAATTTAGACGAAGGAATTGAATGTAATATTTCCAAGTTTGCAGATGGCACTTAGCTGGGTGTCAGTGTGAGTTGTGAGGAGGATGCTAAGAGGCTATAGGGTGACTTGGACAGGTTAGGTGAATGGACAAATACATGGCAAATGTGGATAAATGTGAGGTTATCCACTTTGGTGGTAAAAACAGGAGGGCTGATTATTATCTGAATGGTGACAGATTGGTAAAGGGGGAGGTGCAACGAGACCTGGGTGTCATGGTACATCAGTCATTGAAAGTTGGCATACAGGTGCAGCAGGCGGTGAAGAAGGCAAATGTCATGTTGGCCTTCATAGCGAGAGGATTTGAGTATGGGAGCAAGGAGATCTTACTACAGTTGTACAGGGCCTTGGTAAGGCCACACCTTGAATATTGTGTACAGTTTTGGTCTCCTAATCTGAGGAAGGACATTCTTGCTAGTGAGGGAGTGCAGCGAAGGTTCACCAGACTGATTCCCGGGATGACAGGACTGACATATGAAGAAAGACTGGATCGACTAGGCTTGTATTCAATGGAATTTAGAAGAATGAGAGGGGATCTCATAGAAACATATAAAATTCTGACGGGATTGGACAGGTTCGATGCAGGAAGAATGTTCCCGAAGTTGGGGAAGTCCAGAACCAGGGATCACAGTCAAAGGATAAGGGGTAAGCCATTTAGGACCGAGATGAGGAGAAACTTCTTCAGAGAGTTGGGGGCATGTGGAATTCTCTACCACAGAAAGTTGTTGGGGCCAGTTCGTTAGATATATTCAAAAGAGAGTTAGATGTGGCCCTTACGGCTAAAGGGATCAAGAAGTATGGAGAGAAAGCAGGAATGGAGTACTGAATTTGCATGATCAGCCATGATCATATTGAATGGTGGTGCAGGCTCGAAGGGCTGAATGGCCTACTCCTGCACATATTTTCTATGTTTCGATGTTTCTAAATCTCCAGTGCTTCCCCCTCACCAGTTTTTAACTGTGAGATCTGTGGAGGCCCACCTCTGGTTCTTTCACTCTCCCTTGTGTTACATGATCTCTTCTCTTGCAACGGGGGAAAAAAGCAGAGGTATAAGTGAGTGAAATGGCATGTGTTCACCTGATGGATGGTGTGCTTTTGGTGAGGGTGAGGCATGAGATTGCGTAAGGATGAGGGTGAGTGGCAGTAGTGAATGGATAGATGGGGATGTTCGATAGTGCATAGAAAGAGAAGGATGGGTGCGCTTGCAAGGTAAGTGGGTTTGAGGAGTGAAGTGATAGAGTCGGCTTGACAAGGTAGACTGAGGGGGTGGGGTAATGCACACAGCAGGATGTAGGTGAATGTCCAACTGCACTCGCCTTTTCTGACCTGGTTAAGTCATTAATCCATTTCCTGCACTGAATCCAGGATCGTGGCATGACGTTCCTGCAGCTGACCTCCTGGGCCACCTCTGGCCACACCATCTTTGTGGCAGCAACAGGTCACTTCCTGCTGTGCTGGGGGAAAAGTATCTCTCTCGGGCTCCGCACAGCCCCCAGCAGTACATCAAGCCAGTTGTCCTTGGACTGTGCTGAATCCACTGTCACACCTTGTCGTCTCCTGTTTCCAACTCCAAACTTGGCCCTTTAAATACTGCAGTTGAGATTGTGTCATAAGAACATAGCATAAGAATTAGGAGCAGGAATAGGCCATTTGGCCCCTCGAGCCTGCTCCGTCATTCAATGAGATCACGGCTGATCTTCTACCTCAACTCCATTTTCCTGCACTATCCCCAAATCCCTTGATTCCCTTACACTGGAGGACAGACGCACCAACGTTAGCGTCCTCAGCCAGGCCAACATCCCCAGCATTGAAGCACTGACCACACTTGATCAGCTCCGCTGGGCAGGCCACATTGTTCGCATGCCAGACAGGAGACTCCCAAAGCAAGCACTGTACTCGGAACTCCTTCACGGCAAACGAACCAAAGGTGGGCAGCGGAAACGTTACAAGGTCACCCTCAAAGCCTCCCTGATCAAGTGCAACTTCCCCACTGACGCCTGGGTGTCCCTGGCCAAAGACCGCCCTAAATGGAGGAAGTGCATCCGGGAGGGCGCTGAGCACCTCGAGTCTCGCTGCCGAGAGTATGCAGAAATCAAGCGCAGGCAGCAGAAAGAGCGTACGGCAAACCAGTCCCACCCACCCCTTCCCTCAAAAACTATCTGTCCCACCTGTGACAGAGACTGTGGTTCTCGTATTGGACTGTACAGCCACCTAAGAACTCATGTTAAGAGTGGAAGCAAGTCTTCCTTGATTCCGAGGGACTGCCTATGATGATGATGATTTCCTTAATATCCAAAAATCTATCGATCTCGGTTTTGAATATACTCAGTGACTGAGCATTCACAGCCCTCTGGGGTAGAGAATTTCAAAGATTCACAACTCTCTGAGTGAAGAAGTTTCTCATCATCTCAGTCCTAAATGGCCGACCCCTTATTCGGTGATTGTGACCCCTGGTTCTAGACTCCCCAGCTAGGGGAAACATTCTCCCTGCATCTACCTTGTCAAGCCCTGTAAAAATTTTGTAAGTTTCAATGAGATCGCCTCTCATTCTTCAAAACTCTGGAGAATACAGGCCTAATCTGCTCAATTTCTCCTCATAGGACAATCCCCCCATCCCAGGAATCAGTCTGGTGAACCTTCATTGCATTCCCTCAATGACAAGTATATCCTTCCTTAGGTAAGGATTCCAAAACTGTACACAATACTCCAGGTGTGGTCTCACCAGAGCCCGATTTAATTGCAGTAAGACATCTTTACTCTTATACTCAAATCCTCTTGTAATAATGGCCAACATATCATTTGCTTTCTTAATTGCTTGCTGTACCTGCATGTTAACTTTCAGTGATTCGTGTACAATGACACCCAGGTCCCTCTGAACACCAACACTTTCCAAACTCTTATCATTTAAAAAATACCCTGCTTTTCAATTTTTCCAAAGTGGATAACTTCACATTTCTCCACATTATATTCAATTTGCCATGTTCTTGTCCATTCACGTAACCTGTCTAGATCATCTTGAAGCCTCTTTGCATCTTCCTCACATCTTACATTCCCACCTAGCTTTGTATCATCAGCAAACTTGGATATATTACATTTGGTCCCCTCATCCAAATCATTGATATAGATTGTGAATAGCTGGGGCCCAAGCACTGATCCTTGCGGTACTCCACTAGTTACAGCCTGTCAACCCGAAAATAACCCATTTATTCCTACTCTCTGTTTTCTGTCCGTTAACCAATTCTCAATCCATGCTAGTGTATTACCTCCAATCCCATGAGCCCTAATTTTGTTCAGTAGTTCCACAGTTTTGTGGCACCTTATTGAATGTCTTCTGAAAATTCAAATACACCACATCTACTGGTTCCCCCTTTATCTATTTTGCTTGTTACAACCTCAAAAAACTCTTATCACATTTGTCAAACATGATTTCCCATTCATAAATCCATGTTGACTCTGCCCAATCCTATTATTCTTTTCTAAGTGCCCTGTTACCACATCCTTAATAATAGATTCTAGCATTTTCCCCATTACTGATGTCAGGCTAACTTGTCTGTAGTTCCCCGTTTATTCTCTCCCTCCTTTCTTAAATAGCGGTGTTACATTTGTAACCTTCCAATCTGCGGGAACCGTTCTAGAATGTGTGGAATTTTGGAAGATGACAACCAATACATCCACTATCTCTGTAGCCACCACTTTCAAAATCCTAGGATGTAGGCCATCAGGTCCAGCGAATTTATCGGCTTTCAGTGCCATTAATTCTCCAGTTCTATTTTTTTCCTAATACTAATTTCTTTCAGGGCGGGATCCGCATCACGCCCGCTGCCGTGTAATCAACGTGTATTTATATAGCGCCTTTAATGTAGTGAAACATCCCAAGGTGCTTCACAGGAGCCTTATGTGATAAAACAATTTGACACTGAGCCGCATAAGTAGAAATTAGCGCAGGTGACCAAAAGCTTGGTCAAAGAGGTAGGTTTTAAGGAGCGCCTTGAAGGAGGAAAGAGAGGTAGAGAGGTGGAGAGGTTTAGGCAGGGAGTTCCAGAGCTTGGGGCCTCGGCAACAGAAGGTACGGCCACCAATGGTGGAGCGATTACAATCAGGGCTGCTCAAGAGGTCAGAATTAGAGTAGCGCAGACATCTCGGGGGGCTGGAGGAGATTACAGAGATAGGGAGGGGCGAGGCCATGGAGCGATTTGAAAATAAGGATGAGAATTTGGAAATCGAGGTGTTGCTTAACTGGAAGCCAACATAGGTCAGCAACCACAGGGGTGATGGATGAGCGGGACTTGGTGCGAGTTCGGACACGGGCAGCCAAGTTTTGGATCACCTCTAGTTAACGTAGGATAGAATATGGGAAGCCAGTCAGGAGTGCGTTGTAATAGTCAAGTATAGAGGTAACAAAGGCATGGATGAGGGTTTCCAGCAACGGATGAGCTGAGGCAAGGGCGGAGATGGCGATGTTACGTAGGTGGAAATAGGCGGTCTTAGTTATGCTGCGGATATGTGGTCGAAAGCCAATTTGTGACACCAAGGTTGCGAACAGTCTGGTTCAGCCTCAGACAGAAGTTGGGGAGAGGGATGGAGTCAGTGGCTAGGGAACACAGTTTGTGGTGGGGAACAAAAACAATGGCTTTGGTCTTCCCAATATTCAATTGGAGAAAATTGCTGCTCATCCAGAACTGGATGTCGGACAAGCAGTCTGACAATTCAGAGACCGTGGAGGGGTCGAGAGAAGTGGTGGTGAGGTAGAGCTGGGTGTCATCAGCGTACATGTGGAAACTGACTCCGTATTTTCGGATGATGTCGCCAATGCACTGGCTGCGTTAAAATGCCACTGACAGACGCGCTGAACTTACTTCTGTGTATCACATGCGATATCGGACCCCCTCCCACCCCACACCTGCTCCCAACACGTCTCTGAGTTAATATTGGGGCCATAATGGCTACATCATGCAATTAAAACTATCTGTCTCATCACCCTCCCTCTTCTAAGTTTGATGCTCAGCCCTCTTGTGTACACAACAAATTGTCTACACCCATTAGGATCCTGAATATTGCTACAAGATCATCCCTGAGCTGATCTTCCCCAATCTAAATATTTTCAGCTCTGTCAGCTCCTCCTCTTAACCCAGGCTCCTAACCTCAGCTCTCAATTTAGCTGTCAGTACGTCCTCTCCAAATCCCGATACCTTTCTCATAATTCAGCGATCAGAACTTTACCCAGGACTGCCTGGGATTTGTGCTCTATCTCCTCGAGCTAAACAGCCAGAGATCCGGTTTGCTCTCTTCACTGCACCACACACTTCATCAATATATCCATCGGTACCCCAAAAGATGAAGTGATGCATTTTGGTAGGAAGAATGAGGAGAGGCAATATGAACTAAATGTTACAATGTTAAAGGGGGTGCAAGAACAGAGAGACCTGGGGGTGTGTGTACACAAAGCTTTGAAGGTGGCAGGACAAATTGAGAAGGCTGTTAAAAAAAACATATGGGATCCTTGGCGCTATTAAGAGAGGCACAGAGTACAAAAGCAAGGAAGTTATGTTAAACCTTTAAAAGGAAACAATGATTCAGCCTCAGCTGGAGTAATTCTGGGCACCACACTTTAGGAAGGATGTCAAGGCCTTGGTATGAAGACTTCAGTTATGAGGAGAGACTGGAGAAGCTGGGCTTGTTCTCTTTAGAGTAGAGAGGATTAAGAGGACATTTGATAGAGGTGTTCAAAATCAGGAATGGCAGAAGGGTCGGTAACCAGAGGACACAGATTTAAGGTGATTGGCAAAAGAACCAGAGGCGACCTGAAAAAACATTTTTGCACAGCGAGTTGTAATCGGGAACACGCTGCCTGAAAGTGCGGTGGAAGCAGATTCAATAGTAATCTTCAGAAGAGAATTGGATCAATACTCGAAGGGAAACAATTTACAGGGCTATGGGGAAAGAGAAGGGGGAGAGGGACTGATTGGATACCAAAGAGCACGATGGGCCGAATGGCCTCCTTCTGTGCTGTAGCATTCTTGTATTCTATGACTGTTTCAGGTTTCATAAGTGACATTTGCAACCATCTTTTTCCTATTTACCTAATGTCAAGTTTGCAATGGGAATCTAGTATTCTGATTAGATTATTTTAGATGGCATCTGTTAGTCTACAGTAGACACTGCCAGCAAATACCTGAAGCCAAATTTCCCCAGCTGTCACTACTCATTTATCTTGACATTGTTTCATTCTCTGTTTAAGTGTTTTAGTCTGGGAGGTGAATTGAACATAGGTGGCAGTGAGGATCAAGAAGTCAAGACCCACAAATAGAATTGTGCGGCCAGAAAAGCAACCATGGAAAACAACATTTACTCTGTGGAACAATTTGCCTGTTTGAGTCATTCCACCTCACGGCAAATAATTGTTTGCAGTGGTTCAAGATGCTTTGCTGATAAAGCATTGTAAACACAAGTTGATACTTCATTTATCATTTCCCAATGTGTTTGAACCCAAATTATATCTCATTGAGATTTTAATGATCTCTGTGTAGAGGCAGAAAGGGCTCCTGGGATCAAATGTTGCAGCATGAAGAGACATTAGTGTGAAAGAAATCAAGGTAGATTAAACAAAACATGATTAATGAGGATAACTGGTGTTGGAATGGACAGAATGGAATCCGAGTCTCCGTTCTCCCCCCTCTCAGTACCAGGACCTTTCAAAGGGTCTGTGTCGAGAAAATCAGTCATTCTAAGAATTCCCTACTGACTGAAGAAAAACTTGATCCTCAGATCTGGGCATCTAGTGACTGCGTCCGACTCTGTCCAGGATGCCTTGAAATTGCTGGAGGGACAGAAACAGCACATTGACCGAGATATGTAACGTTGACGAGCTGGGGTCCGAGCTGCGGACACTACGACACATCAGGGAGGGGAGAGTTACCTGGATGCAGCGATCCAGTAGCTAGTCACACCAATTAGAGTGATTAATTCAAATTCGATCCGTGGCCAGGGACAGGAGGGTGTGACTACGAGTGAGGAAGGTATGAGGATCCAGGAGGTAGTGATGGAGGAGCCTCAGCCCTTGCTCTTGACCAACAGGTTCAAGGCTCTTATTCCCTGTGTGGACGAGAGCAGTGATTGCAGGGAAGATGAGCAAACTAACCACATCACTGTGGTACAGGGGGCCATTCAAGTGGGGGGAGTAAAAAGAAATGTTGTAGTGGTAGGGGACAGTATTGTTAGGTGGATAGATACAGTCCTCTTCAGCCGTGAGCGTGAGTCCCGAAGGCTGTGTTGCCGCCTGATGCCAGGGTTAAGGACATCTCCTCTGGGCTGGAGAGGAACTTGGAGTGGGAAGGGGAAGATCCAGTTGTCAAAGAAAGAGGTTCTGCTGAGGGATTATGAACAGCTAGGGGTTAAATTAAAAAGCAGAACCACAAAGGTAATAATCTCTGGATTACTACCTAAGCCACAAGCAAATTTGCATCGGGTAAATAAGATCAGAGAGTTAAACACGTGGCTCAAAGACTGGCGTGGGAGAAATGGGTTTTGGTGCATGGGACACTGGCACCAGTACTGGGGTAAGAGGGAGCTGTTCCGTTCGGACTGCTCCACTCAGACCGTGCTGGGACTAGGGTCCTGGAAAATCAAATAACTAGGGCTGTAGAGAGGGCATTAAACAAATTATCGGTGGGGGGGGGAGTGAATTCAGGTGAGCGGAAATTTAAAAAGTCAAAGAATAAGGAGAAGGCAATAGAGCAGGGTAGCACTGGGGGAAATGAAAACCAGAGCGTGCCAGGAAGGGACAGAGTGTATAAACATAAAGATGAATCAGAAAGTGGGGTCAAAGCAGGAAAAAATGGTAAAAAACACAAATTTAAAAGCTCTTTTATCTGAATGCACATAGCATTCGTAACAGAATAGACGAGTTGACGGCAGAAATAGATACAAAGGGTATGATCTGATAGCCATTACAGAGAAGTGGTTGCAAGGTGACCAGGACTGGGAACTAAATATTCAGAGGTATTTGACAATTCGGAAGGACAGACAGAAAGTAAAAGGAAGTGGGGTAGCTCTGTTAATAAAGGATGATATCAGTGCGTTAGTGAGAAATTATATTGGCTCAGAAGATCAAGATGTTGAATCAGTTTGGGTGGAAATAAGGAATAATAAGGGGAAAAAGTCGCTGGCGGGCATAGTCTATAGGCCCCTTAACATTAGCTACACTGTTGGACGAAGTATAAATCAAGAAATAATGGAGGCTTGTAATAAAGGAACAGCAATAACCATGGGCAATTTTGACCTTCATATTGATTGGACAAAGCAATTTGGCCAGGGTAGCCTTGAGGAAGAGTTCATAGAGTGTATCTGGGATAGTTTCCTTGAACAGTATGTTGCGGAACCAACCAGGGAGCAGGCTATCTTAGATCTGGTACTGTGTAGAAACATAGAAACATAGAAAATAGGTGCAGGAGTAGGCCATTCAGCCCTTCAAGCCTGCACCGCCATTCAATGAGTTCATGGCTGAACATGCAACCTCAGTACCCCATTCCTGCTTTCTTGCCATACCCCTTGACCCCCCCTAGTAGTAAGGACTTCATCTAACTCCTTTTTGAATATATTTAATGAATTGGCCTCAACAACTGTAATGAGACAGAATTAATAAATTATCTCGTAGTAAAGGATCCTCTAGGAATGAGTGACCATAACATGGTTGAATTTCAAATTCAGTTGGAGGGTGAGAAAGTTGGATCTCAAACTAATGTCCGAGCATAAATAAAGGAGACTACAAAGGTATGAGGGCAGAGTTGGCTAAAGTGGACTGGGAAAATAGGTTAAAGTATGGGACGGTTGATGAGCAGTGGCAGACATTTAAGGAGATACTTTATAACTCGCAACAAAAATATATCCCAATGAGAAGGAAAGACTGTAAGAGAAGGGATAACCATCCGTGGCTAACTAAGGAAATAAAGGATGGTATAAAATTGAAAACAAAGGCATATAATGTGGCCAAGGCTAGTGGGAGGCCAGAGGATTGGGAAACTTTTAAAAGCCAGCAAAGATTGACTAAACCAATGATAAAGAGAGGGAAGATAGATTATGAAAGTAAACTAGCACGAAATATAAAAAAAGATAGTAGAGTTTCTACAGGTACATAAAAAGGAAAATAGTGGCTAAAGTAAATGTTGGTCCCCTCGAGGATGAGACTGGGGAATTAATAATGGAGAACAGGGAAATGGCAGAGAGGTTGAACAAATATTTTGTATCAGTCTTCACGGTAGAAGACACTAAAAATATCTCAATAGTGGGTAATCAAGGGGCTATAGGGAGGGAGGAATTTAATACAATCATTATCACTAAAGAAATAGTACTCAGTATGTATTGGTTGTAATCTACCAAAATTCCCTGGATTCTGGGGAGGTCCCAGCGGATTGTGAAATCGCAAATGTAACACCCCTATTTAAAAAAGGAGGCAGTCAAAAAGCAGGAAACTATAGACCAGTTAGCCTAACATCTGTCGTTGAGAAAATGCAGGTGTCCATTATTAAGGAAGCAGTAGTGGGACATTTGGAAAAGTATAATTCAATCAAGCAGAGTCAGCATGGTTTTATGAAAGGGAAATCATGTTTGACAAATTTGCTGGAGTTCTTTGAGGATGTAACGAGCAGGGTGGATAAGAGTGAACCAGTGGATGTGGTGAATTTGGATTTCCAGAAGGCATTTGATAAGGTGCCACATAAGAGGTTACTGCACAAGATAAAAGTTCACGGGATTGGGGGTAATAATATATTAGCATGGATAGAGGATTGGCTAACAGAAGAAAGGGAGTCGGGATAAATGGGTCATTTTCCAGTTGGTAAACAGTAACGAATGGGGTGCCGCAGGGATCGGTGCTGGGTCCTCAACTATTTACAATCTATATTAATTACTTGGATGAAGGGACTGAGTGTAATGTAGCCAAGTTTGCTGATGATACAATGATGGGTGGAAAAGCAAATTGTGAGGAGGACATAAAAAATCTGCAAAGGGATATAGACAGGCTAAGTGAATGGGCAAAGATTTGGCAAATGGAGTAAAATGTAGGAAATATGAGGTTATCCACTTTGGCAGAAAAAATAGAACAGCAAATTATAATTTAAATGGAGAAAAATTGCAAAGTGCTGCAGTACAGAAGGACCTGGGGGTCCTTGTGCATGAGACACAAAAAGTTAGTATGCAGGTACAGCAAGTGATCAGGAAGGCAAATGGAATGTTGGCCTTTATTGCAAGGGGGATAGAGTATAAAAGCAGAGAAGTCCTGCTACAATTGTACAGGGTATTGGTGAGGCCACACCTGGAGTACTGCATACAGTTTTGGTCTCTGTATTTATGTAAAGATATACTTGCATTGGAGGCTGTTCAGAGAAGGTTCACTAGATTGATTCCGGAGATGAGGGGGTTGACTTATGGGGATAGGTTGAGTAGGTTGGGCCTCTACTCATTGGAGTTCAGAAGAATGAGAAGTGATCTTATCGAAACAGATAAGATAATCTGTCATCCCTGTATCAAGAGCAGCGCTTCAGAAGCATTACTCTTTGTAAAAAAAATCTTAAAAAAATGCAGAAAATCAGGAATAAAAAGCAAAGGAATTGCTGGAAACACACACGTTCATTGACATGTGAACAAGTTAACGTTTCAGGTGTAGACTTTTGTCATGGATGGAAGGTAAACAAGGTCCTTCATAGGACTGAATAAAATGAAGGAAGTTTTCGGGCCGGGGAGAGAGAATGGTAAGTGGAAATCAAGCGACAGGAATTCTGCTTCCTGTCGCAACGTTCATGAGTTCAATGGCAAACACACTATTGTTTTTTTTAAATCTAGAAAGAGGTGCAAGTTGGCAGATGTTTTATAAAGATCAACTCAGTGAGACAGTGAAAAGGCCCGAAACATATGCAGGCATAAAGTTATCGCCACAGTGACGTGAGAGGGGACCGTAGCAACGGTCAGACAATGGAGGATAAAGCTCCAGTCTGACGATGATGCTGTCAATGGTGAGACTAGGGGGGTTGTTGAGTATCCAGGAGATCACGTTCCTGCAACACGTGTCAGTAAACAGTGTGATAGATTATTCCACATTCTAACCACCCTCGGTCAAATCGTTTGTTTCTAATCTCCCTTTAATTCTTTTGATGATTTGTGCCATCTCATTGTCATCTCATCAACAAATGGAAACACTCACTCTATATCCTATCATAATATCAGCCTTTCAGAATCATGAATCAATTGAATCTTACAGCATCAAAGGAGGCCATTCGGCCCATCGTTCCTGTGCTGGCTCCTTGAAAAGGCGATCCAATTAGTCGCACTCTCCCGCTATCTCCCCATTGGCTTTCAAATTTTTCTTTTTCAAATATTTATCCAATTTCATCCAGTATCTTTGCCCGATGTATCTGTATTTTTGAGTTCTGATCTCAGAGAATGAATATTTTCTCATTTAAGTCACCAACTGTCGGCACCAAGTGTTTGGGGTCAAGTATTGCAAAGTCAACTGAAGCTCCCGCTAATCTTCTGCAACGGTGAGCACGAACTGCCCAAGAGCAGTCTCGAGTCGCCAGTCCCATTCCCCATCTGATTGTCTCTTTCGTGTCGTAGTTCCAATGAATTGCATTGAAACTTCCAAATCTCATTTCACTGGGACATCCTCGAGCCAGAGAGTGGGGGGAGGGGGAATATCCCACCAGCACCTTGCAGAATGTGGGAGCGGACTGAACACTTTTGCTGTGTGTGGTGCTGTTGTGAGTTGACTTTGTGCTTAGCAGTTTGAGCATGTGCCATGCACAATATCCCAGGGAGCATCAGCACCAGTCAGTCAGTCCTCCATTACATCGGGGCACCGATAACGGATAAAACAAAGCATGCAATCTCAAGAAGAAATTGAAATCTAATTGAAAGTACTGGTTAGAAAGCGGACCAACAATCCTCAGCTCGTGTGTTCTCTTCCCACCACAGCAAGCTTAGAAATGGAGGTGAAAAATTATGATAATTTGTGGGCTTGCATCAGAACAATAAATGATTGGCCACCTGCCCGATTTCTATAAAATCCCAATTGCTCCAGGGAAGGTGAGCTGCCACTCCTACCGGGTTTGACCTATATGTGGAATCTGTGTTATCAGATTTTGGAGTCACAAGGTATTAGCCACCCTGTAAAGGCAAAACTGTTAGTACAATAGGACTAGTTTTTAATAATAGCTCTCGTCAGTTTGAGGCCTTAGAATATTGAGTGCAAGCTGTCCAAAACCCATCATTTAACAGATTACACATTCAGTTTACAGGGAACCAAATAGTCTTCCCCTTTTCCCGTTATACAACCTCCTCAAATTCTAAAAATACTCTGCATGTGTTTATAATAAAATCTCATGTTAAAGAGGGGAGAAATGGCGTTATGAGTTTGACAGCTAATTTTTCACGTTATTTGGGACAACTCACCGAGGTTTGGGAAGCACTGCAGGAAATTCTAACACAATCGCACCTGGGATTTTACACAAACCATCGCTCAGTCCCTCACATTATACTGCAAACCCAACTTCTCTTCACTTTTATATGCTTTTAAGGTTATTTGTCTTTACTCAATGGACAAGATCTTATTTTAGCCCAAGACAAATTAATTTTTTACCCTCCATGTGTTACACTAGTGGCTGAAGTGGTTCAATGTTTCCATGAGCATTGCTTCTCCATCTCAAAACTTTGCTTAATTTAAATTAAGGGACTAAGTATTTGTACTGCACTTTTTTGCCCTGCCCCCTTCCCGGCCCGAATCATTCCATGCGCATGGTGCGAGCAGCAGGACCTGAGGCCCCAACTCTCTCCCCCTGGCCGGTCTGGGCCGATGGCAAGAGAGAGGCTGGGGGTGGGGGAGAAAGAGGCTGGGTGGGGTGGGGGGGGGAAGAGAGGCTGGGGGTGGGGGGGGGGACAGAGAGGCTGGGTGGGGGGGGGGGGAGAGAGGCTGGGGGGGGGAGAGAGGCTGGGGGGGAAGAGAGAGGCTGGGGGGGCGGGGGAGAGAGAGGCTGGAGGGGGGGAAGAGAGGCTGGGGGGGGGACAGAGAGGCTGGGTGGGGGGGGGGAGAGAGGCTGGGGGGGTGAGAGAGGCTGGGGGGGGAGAGAGAGGCTGGGGGGGCGGGGGGGAGAGAGAGGCTGGAGGGGGGGAAGAGAGAGGCTGGGGGGGGGGGGAGAGAGAGAGGTTGAGGGGGGGTGAGAGAGAAGTGGAACCCAGAACCAGAAGTGTGACCCTGCGACCGACTGAGCCTTCCGTGACCCATGAGTCCCGAGCGGCAGCAGGGCGGGGGCGCGCGCGAGAGAGCCTGGGGGAGGAAGTGAGAGAAAGCTTGGGAGGAGAGAGTTGGGGGCGGGGGACACGGGGGGAGAGAAATAACTTGTGGGGGGGGGGGGAGGGAAGAGCGAAAGACCTGGGGGAGGGGGAAAGTAAGAGGCTGGGGGTGGATGGGGGGGGAGAGGGAGGGTGGGGGGGGGGAGTGGAGAGAGGCTGGGGTGGGGGGGGGGGGAAAGAGAGAGGCTGGAGGGGGAGCGAGATGCCGGGGGGGGGGCGGGGTGGAGAGAGAGGCCGGGGTGGAGAGAGGGGCCGGGGGGGAGAGAGAGGCTGGGTGTCATGTATGCAACCTTCATACAACTGTAACCTTCATGTAACTGTAATCTTCATGCAACCACATTGTACACTGTATATATGTCCTGGAAATGCACACCTTGACCACAGGGGGTGAACTTGTGGGAGACACTCCTCACCTGGGCACTCAGGTATTTAAAGGGAGGTCCCACGCAGGGTCATCACTTCTTGGTCCTGGGAATAAAGAAAGGTCACGCAGTGACTGTGTCTGCAGTACATGCCTCGTGTGGTTCAGTAGCAAGGTGCAGGGACTGTGTGGGTGAGGACTGGGACGACTTCGTTGAGAGATTCCAGCAGAGTTTCGTCACGAAGGACTGGCTGGGAGCAGCAGCGGCCGACAAGCAGAGGGCGCATCTAGTGACCAGCTGCAGACCAAAGATGTATGCACTGATGAATGACCTGCTCGCACCTGAGAAGCCGGCAGACAAGTCCTTCGAAGAGCTCAGCCAGCAGATCTGTGAGCATCTCAAACCGACGAGAAGCGTACACATGGCCCGGCACCGGTTCTACACACACCGGCGTCGGGAGGGACAAAACATCTTTGGCTTCGTTGCGGACCTGCGGCGCTTGGCCAGTCTCTGTAAGTTCACAGATGCCTGCAGGGGGGAGATGTTAAGGGATTTTTTCATTGAGGGCATTAGTCATGCCGGGATCTGCAGGGAGCTCATAGAGACCAAGGACTTGACTTTAGAAAGGGCGGCGTTGTTAGCTCAGACCTTCATGGCAGAGGAAGAGGAGACCAAGCTAATTTACACGCGCAGCTCTGGTTCCAACGTGGCGATGGATCAGGGAGTTAACATTGTGAACACGGCTCAGGACCCCGCAGGCAGACAAGGGCATTTTGAAACCGGCCAGGCAGCAACAGACTATAGGGTGGGCCTGCAACAGGGACCATGGAAAGCGGATCGGTAATTCATGCCATCTCGAGGAACAATGCGTCCCGTGATGGGACCAATGACACCCACCATCAGAGTGCTTAGAAATAACCAAAGTGACAATCAGAGAGGAATGCCTGGTAATAGTCCTTTTGTTAACAACAGCCTCAGCTCATGCTGGAGATGTGGGGGTAGACATACTGCGAAAAGCTGCAGGTTCCAGCAACTTATCTGTAGGAATTGCAACACCAGTGGACACTTGGCCAGAATGTGCAGAAAGGCTGTAGTGAGGCTAATCTACGAGACAGAGGAACCAGACGAGGGGTCTGCAATGCAGAACGATGCTTGGGGCAAAGCCATGGATGCCAAAGTTCAGCGGGTTCATGTGGCTGACGTCCATAGCTCATATACCAAAACGCCACCCATGATGATGAAAGTTTTATTGAATGGCATCCCAGTGCGCATGGAGCTGGACACAGGAGCCAGCCAATCCCTTATGAGCGCCCAACAATTTGAGAGACTATGGCCACACAGAGCTAGCAGGCCAAAACTGGAAAGCATTGACATGCAGCTACCAACGTACATCAAAGAGATCAACCCAGTGCTAGGCAGTGCAAACCTGGTGGTAACACATAATGGATCAGAGAACCGGCTGCCACTCTGGATTGTCCCGGGAAACAGACCCGCACTTTTGGGGAGGAGCTGGCTAGACAAGATGAACTGGAAATGGGGGGATGTGCACACCATTTCACCTACAGAAATTCGGGGCACTGTTTCAACCCGGTGTCGGGACTTTCAAGGGCACCAAAGTAGTGATACGCATCACCCCGGACGCCAGACCAGTGCACCATAAAGCCAGAGTGGTGCCGTATGTGATGCGTGAGAAAATTGAAAGTGAATTGGACAGGCTGCTCAGAGAGGGCATAATTTCAGCCGTTGAATTCAGTGACTGGGCAAGCCCCATCGTTCCTGTTCTCAAAGCGGATGGCTCGGTCAGGATTTGTGGCGACTACAAGGCCACCATCAACCGAATGTCACTACAGGACCAATACCCGCTTCCGAGAGCGGAGGACCTTTTTGCCACGCTGGCAGGTGGCAAGCTGTTCACCAAGTTGGACCTCACTTCAGCCGACATGACTCAGGAACTGGCTGAAGAATCCAAGCTTCTGACCACCATCACGACGCACAAGGGGCAATTTATCTACAACAGGTGTCCGTTTGGCATTCGTTCGGCGGCCGCTATCTTTCAGAGGAACATGGAAAGCTTGCTCAAATCCATTCCTGGAATGATCGTATTCCAAGACGACATCCTAATAACAGCTCGAGATACCGAGGAACACCTCTAAAACCTGGGGGAGGTGCTACGCCGACTGGACCGGGTAGGCTTGCGGTTGAAAAAGCCCAAATGTGTGTTTTTGGCCCCAGAGGTCGAGTTTTTGGGCAGGAGGGTTCCCACAGATGGGATCCGGCCCACCGAAGCTAAAACGGAGGCAATCCGCCGGGTGCCCAGGCCCGGCAACACGTCGGAGTTGCGATCATTCCTGGGACTTTTGAACTATTTCGGGAACTTTCTGCCGAACTTAAGCACATTGTTGGAGCCGTTACACATGCTCTTGCGTAAAGGTTGTGAATGGTTTTGGGGGGACAGTCAAGAACGGGCTTTCAATAAGGCGTGGAACCTGCTTTGTTCTAACAAGCTGTTGACCTTGTACGACCCGTGTAAAAAACTGGTTTTAACGTGTGATGCATCATCCTATGGGGTTGGGTGCGTGTTGCAGCAGAGTAATGATGACGGCCGCCTCCAACCGGTGGCTTATGCCTCCAGGGCGCTCTCCCAGGCAGAACGTGGATATGGCATGGTCGAAAAGGAAGCACTCGCTTGTGTTTACGGGGTGAAAAAGATGCACCAGTAACTTTTCGGTAGGCAGTTCGAGCTGGAGACGGAACACAAGCCATTAACATCCCTGTTGTCCGACAGCAAGGCTGTCAATGCCAATGCATCAGCTTGCATACAGCGATGGGCCCTTATGCTGGCTGCGTATGACTACACCATATGGCACCGGCCAGGCACCGAGAATTGCGCTGACGCACTCAGCAGGCTTCCACTGGCCACCACTGAGGGGGCGTCGGAGCAAAACGCTGAGATGGTCATGGCCGTTGAGGCTTTTGGCACCGCAGGCTCCTCTATCACAGCCCGCCAGATCAAACACTGGACCAACAGAGACCCCCTCCTGTCCATGATAAAGAAATGTGTTCTGACTGGGGATTGGGCGTCCACACACGGGGCATGCCCCGAGGAGGTCAGACTGTTTCACAGGCGGATGGATGAGCTCTCCATCCAAGCCGACTGCCTGCTATGGGCAGACAGGTAGTCATGCCCCAGAAAGGAAGGGAAGCATTCATCCGGGAACTCCACAGCGAGCATCCTGGCATCGTGCAAATGAAGGCCATTGCCCGGTCACATGTATGGTGGCCGGGAATTGACTCAGACCTGGAACACCGGGTTTGCAGGTGCACGACATGTGCCCAGCTGGGCAATGCCCCCAGGGAGGCCCCACTCAGTCCGTGGCCCTGGCCCACCAGGCCATGGTCACGTGTTCACGTAGACTACGCGGGCCCGTTCATGGGAAAAATGTTCCTGATCGTTGTCGATGCATACTCGAAATGGATCGAGTGCATCATATTAAACTCGTGCACGACATCCATCACCGTGGAGAGTCTGCGTACGGTTTTCGTGACCCACGACTTGCCGGACATTCTGGTCAGCGATAATGGCTCGTGCTTCACCAGTCATGAATTCCAGGAGTTTATGTCGGGTAATGGCATCAAACACGTCCGGACAGCGCCGTTCAAGCTGGCTTCCAATGGCCAGGCGGAACGTGCGGTCCAAGTCATAAAACAGGGCATGCCCCATATCCAAGGACCCTCCCTTCAGTACCGCCTGTCACGCCTCCTGCTGGCCTACAGGTCCCGCCCGCATTCGCTCACGGGAGTCCCGCCAGCGGAACTACTCATGAATCGCACGCTTAAAACGTGGCTGTCCCTCATTCATCCAGTCCTGTCTGACATTGTTGAGGGCAAGCGCCAGTCCCAAACCAAGTGCCATGATCGAAATGCAAGGGGGAGGTGTATAGAAATTGATGACCCCGTATTTGTTCTTAATCATGCTTCGGGACCCAAGTGGCTTGAGGGCACAGTAATTGGCAAAGAGGGGAATAGGGTCATAGTGGTTAGACTCAACAATGGGCAGACATGCCGCAAACACTTGGACCAAGTAAAGAAAAGTTACAGCATAGACACTGAGGAACCTGAAGAAGAGCATGAGATGTTACCCACACCACTGCCAGTGGACGAGCAACAAGGACATTCACCAACATGCACACTCCCTGCGGCCAGCCTGGAATCACCACAGGTGACAGAGACGCATGCCAAGGCTCAGCCACCAGAGCCCCAACTGCGGCGCTCCACGAGAGAGCGTCGACCACCTGAAAGACTTAATTTTGACACAAAAAGACGTGAGGGGGGAGGTGATGTCATGTATGCAACCTTCATACAACTGTAACCTTCATGTAACTGTAACCTTCATGCAACCACACTGTACACTGTATGTATGTCCTGGAAATGCACATCTTGATCACAGGGGGTGAACTTGTGGGAGACACTCCTCACCTGGGCATTCAGGTATTTAAAGGGAGGTCCCACGCAGGGTCATCACTTCTTGGTCCTGGGAATAAAGAAAGGTCAGGTAGTGACCGTGTCTGCAGTACAGGCCTCGTGTGATTCAGTAGCAAGGTGCAGCAGGGACACCACACTGGGGTGGGGGGGAGAGAGAGTGGCTAGGGGGGGGGCGGGGGAGAGAGAGGCTGGCGGGGGGGAGAGAGAGGCTGGGGGGGGGGGAGAGAGAGGCTGGGGGGGGGAGAGAGGCTGGGGGGGGGGGAGAGAGAGGCTGGGGGGGGGAGAGAGAGGCTGGGGGGCGGGGGGAGCTGGGGGGGTAGAGAGGCTGGGAGGGGGCGGAGAGAGGCTGGGGGGGGAGAGCAGGAGAGCATAGGCGGGGAGAGAGCATGGGCGGGGAGAGAGAGCATGGGTGGGAGGGAGAGAGAGACACGGGTGGGGGTGCGGAGGGGAAAGAGGGAACTCGGGGAAGATGGATCACATCCTTCCAACCCCCTGCAAGGGAGATCGTTGGAGTGGATTGTTATATATGTGGACTTGTATTTACTCTGTAGAGCCACCAGAGGGCTCATCCCCTGGAGTCTCAAGGGATTCCATAATCCCTTGGGAGCACAGGTATTTAAGGAGGCTTCACAGGTTGGAGAGGCACTCTAGAGACCTGCAATAAAAAACTAAGGTCACACTTTACTTTGAGCTCACAGTGATCAGTCTGACTCTTTCTCCATACACAACATGAATGATATCCAGAAGTCACGACACTGTCACTATTCACTTCATACCCAATAAACCTGTTAACAATCTGTACTCAATGCCTCATCGACGGTTGGGAGGGGCGGCGGAGGAGGCACTTGGACTGGGGTAGTGGCACTGTGGCTGGGGAGGCATGCACTTGGACTGGAGTAAGGCTGGCCCTTGCTGTCTTCTGGGGATCTCGGTCCTCTGTCGCTGCAGGAAGTCAAAGTGGATCGAGTTACAATTTGCAAAGCCAGTGGCGGTTCCAGTTACACACTCCAGTGAAACTTCAGAGGGTGGCTTATCCTCCAAGGGGACCAATCATAGACAAAGGGTGGAGTCTGTGGTCATTTTTGAAGTATAAATAAGTGTGTCCTTAAATTAACCAAACAAATATGGATATAGCTGGAAGTGTCAGTCAGCTGTGGCTCAGTGGGCAGCACTCTTGCCTCCGAGTCAGAAGGTCGTGGGTTCAAATCCCACTCCAGAGACTGGAGCACATAAATCTAGGCTGACACTCCTGTGCAGCGCTGAGGGAGCGCCGCACTGTCAGAGGTGCTGCTTTTGGATCAGGCATTAAACCGAGGCCCCGTCTGCTCTCTCAGGTGGGTGTAAAAGATCCCATGGCACCATTTCGAAAAGAGCAGGGCAGTTATCCCCGGTGCCCTGGGGCCAATATTTATCCCTTAATCAACATCACTAAAACAGATTATCTGGTCATTATCACATTGCTGTGTGTGGGAGCTTGCTGTGCGCAAATTGGCTGCCTCATTTCCCACATTACAACAGTGACTACACTTCAAAAAGTACTTCATTGGCTGTAAAACGCTTTGGGACATCCGGTGGTTGTGAAAGGCGCTATAGAAATGCGAGTCTTTCTTTATTTCAGTATCTGAAAGAGAAAGAAAGGCTCGACCTAAATCCTTCCCCAGTTTTGCTGTTCCAGATGCTGACTGAGCTGCTTTGTGTTCCAACAGTTTCTATTTTTATTTAGATAACTATTCATGGCCTTTCGTGGAGCTCCATTAATTGACAAGATATCTCGGATGAAGGAGGCCCTTCAGCCCACCCAATTACTTGCTATGTGCGACATAAGGCGCCAGTATTGGAGAGGTCAAGGGGAGTGGTCGCTGTGGTGAGGAGACCAGCAGCAAGGACAGAAAGAGCCGGAACATCTCGCCACAAAAGCACTTTCTAGAACCACATTCTAAACTCCAACAGCATCAACAGTCGGCACGACAACTCTGCACCCAAATACACAGACATCACTGCACCACAAATCCCATTCCTCCCCATTGACAGTGCTCCCCCACACCACACCAAAACACACCCTTGACACACTTCAAATCAATGGCTCCAATCTTAGTGCCTTAACTGTTCAAATATTAATCCCTTGACAGCTTTGTCCTTTCCATTGGTAACCATGTGTGAGGGGCGATCTGGACCCTAACCTACCTTTCCTTCCAGGTGCTGCACCCTCCCATGGTGAGCTCTGTGCCTCTGGGGACTGAGTGCCCTTCCTCCCCCTGCAGCTGGATCAGCGGGTGTCCCAGGTACTGGCCCAGTGACTGAGAGCTGGATCAGCAAGTGTCCCAGGTACTGGCCCAGGTACTGGCCCAGGGGACTGAGAGCTGGACCAGCAAGTGTCCCAGGTACTGGCCCATGTACTGGCCCGGGGAACTGAGAGCTGGATCAGCGGGTGTCCCAGGTACTGGCCCAGGGGACTGAGAGCTGGACCAGTGGGTGTCCCAGGTACTGGCCCAGGGACTGAGAGCTGGATCAGGAGGTGGCCCAGGGACTGAGAACTGGACCAGCAAGTGTCCCAGGTACTGGCCCAGGGGGCCGATCAGCTGCTGCACACGTCTTTCCCCATCTGTGATTGTTTGCAGGTGATGCTGTGGGTGGGGGGGGTCCAGGTGCACGGTCATCCTGGTAGATAGACCTTCACCGAAGTCAACGTCAGCCACTGCCTCACCATGCCCACTGACCGGATGGCATCAGACACAGTGATGAAGCTGCAATGGTTTTTTCAATGCCCCTCCCACAGCACCTGGCCGGCCCCTCCCACAGCTCCTCGCCGGCCCCTCCCACAGCTCCTCGCTGGCCCCTCCCACAGCTTCTTGCTGGCCCCTCCTACAGCTCCTGCACCGGCCCTTCCCACAGCTCCTGCACCGGCCCCTCCCACAGCTCCTCGCCGGCCCCTCCCACAGCTCCTGCACCGGCCCCTCCCACAGCTTCCTGCTGGCCCCTCCTACAGCTCCTGCACCGGCCCCTCCCACAGCACCTGGCCGGCCCCTCTGAGTCCCCCTGCTCCGGCTCCTCTGAGTGTTGGATCCTGGGGCCTAACATGCAGCCCTGCGTCCAAAGAGCGTTGCTGGTGGGAGCACGGCACAGACTGTCCCTTCATTTACAGGTGCTCACCTACACGTGCCCCAGTGGAACTGGACCCCTGGAGAATGGCGGGGTCATCGTGGACTACACCTCTGTCTGCCCAGAACCAAAAAAATGAAATTGGTGAGGGATGGTAGGAAGCCTCGGCCAGCACTGGGCAGCGAGAAGATCGGACATGGTCATGCTGATCGGCCACATGGACAAGGTCGCAGTGCTGGTGCCGGTTAAACTGCACCCATGGTGAACTCAGTCATGGTGAGCAGGAAGGTCTCGGGTAATACGCTGATGCTGATCCTCAACCCCCCTCCATGCTGCTAGCTCATGCGTTCCTGGGGGGCATCAGTCACGGCATCAGAACGAGATTCCCATCCACTGACTTGTGTTGGAAAGGACGCAGGTATCATGGGTTTGGGTCTCAATGCGATTCCTCACTCTGCATACAAAGAGTGGCCATTTGGGTAAAGATACGCAAGGCTGATGATGTAATGAACCCAGCCGGAGTTTCACCTTCAGGAAAGGGAGGGGAAAAGTGGCAGAATTAAATTACCGAGCGGTGTGTGTGAAATGACATGGATCTCCCAAGACTGAACTCTGAACAGATCCACCATTACAGCCTTTGGGGAAGGAAACCTGCCGTCCTTACCCGGTCTGGGCCTATTTGTGACTCCAGTCCCACACCAATGTGGCAGACCTTTAACTGCCCTCTGTTGCTAGGATGGGCAATAAATACCGGCCTTGCCAACAATGCCAACATTCCAAGAATTAATTGAAAATAATGGAATATGTGGGGAGAGGGTGGGTATCTCCACTTTGATTCCTGATTTACAACAACTGTCACTTCCTGATAAATGTGCACATTTTCAGCCCAAATTATGTACATTTACAATGATTACACGATTGTACAAGACACTTGTGCACGGGACTTGTACACGCGGCAAACATGGCAAAGTGTGGGAGAGATTGCGCATCCAGGAATTCTTCACCGTTCATTCTGAATTCCTGAAGATTCCAAACTAAACATTTTGTGCAAACAGATTATCCACACGTGAACTGCATCAGTAGTTTAAAATGGAAGTAAAGCTCAGGACTATTATTACTCATTCCACGTATTCACAAATTGTTAATCAATAGAAGCTATTCCACACAGGGGAACTCAAGTCTTTGAACAATAACCAAAGCACTGCAACAGGAATACTGGGAGAATATTCTGGATACAGATATTAGTCCAAATTCCTACAGGTTCTCCCGATCTCCCCACAACAGAAACTCCCGGATAAGCAGCATAAATTGCACTTTCAGCTACTTACACTGTTCCTCTGGGAGCTGGTTAATCTCCCAACAGACACCCGCGACAATTCCAGGCAACTGTCTCCTTGTAACATAATGTAACACCAATCAAAAAGTTTCACAGATTAATTGTTCAATATAATTATGCCAGGGCCTTAATTTCACTGATGCTCAGAAGCACGTTGTGCTTTGTTCCAATGCCAGGGGCGACTACTTACCGCGACCAGACCGGCCTTCTGCTCTCTGACAACTGCACAGCACCCAAGGAATCCAGTGACCATCACAATGCTACCAGCAAACACCAGAATATAGGCAGAGACGGCAAACGTACTGGAAGGCAGGAGGCTCAGGTAGTTTCTTCTCTCATTCAATGTCCAAGTTCCAATGGCCATCACTCCAGCACCAGCCACCTAGAGAGACAATACAAAACATGTTACACAAACTAGTACATCTGTGGCACAATAAACAAGAATTACATGCTGCGTTGATCCAGGATTTTCACATATAATTTCCTCATTCCATAAAATATAAAATATTTCAAATGTAACGATAAAAATCACAATGTTCCAGCACAGACCCAGGCCATTTGGCCCATCAAGTCCATCCCAGTGTTTCTCTACATGAGCCACTTGGCCTAACTCCCCTCTCCTGCTCATTTTCCATACCCTTCCATCCTCTTTTCAGGTAATTTGCCGCAAGCGCAAGGTATTCCTGCACTGGAAGCAGCAACACAACTCGAGGGCAAGAAAGCAGCTCTACAGACGTCTGAAGGCCGAGGTCCAACAGAAAACCCGGGACCTAAAGAACATGGTGGTGCAGGTGCAAAGGGCTGAATGGGACAACCTTGGAGCTGGCCTGGAGGCGGCAGAGGTTGAACAGATTCCCGTTTGTCCTGTAATTTAGCGCCACTCCAGCGGGGAGTTTGCTGAGGGTGAGATGGAGCATTGCAGCAAGGAAGATCGAGAGGAGTGTTGATATGATGACACATTTTCTATGTTTCGATGTTTTAACAGATGGTGGGTGGAGAAAGCACAAGAAATCCAGCAGCTAGCCGACAATCACGACGTACGAGGATTCTTCAGCGCAATCAAGATGACCTACGGCCCAAGCACCCAAGGTCCTACCCCACTGCGGGCCAAGAACGGAGAGGTGCTCATCAAGGACAGAGAGGCAGTCAGTGCCTGCTGGAAGGAACACTTCACGGATCTCCTTAACCGCGACTCTGTCTTCGACGTGAGTGTCCTCGACTCCATCCCACAGCATGCCACCCACCACCATCTCAGCACAACCTCAGCCTGGCACGAGGTTCAAAAGGCCATCCGACAACTGAAGAACAACAAGTCATCAGGAGCAGATGGAATCCCCACTGAAGCACTAAAACATGGCGGAAAAGCACAACTGGCGTGGATCCATGACCTCATCTCTCTTATCTGGAAGGAGGAGATCGTGCAGGGAGATCTCTGAGACGCTGTAATCGCGACCATCTTCAAGAAAGGTGACGTCTGACTGCGGTAACTACAGGGGAATCTCCCTGCTGTTGACCACTGGGAAAGTCATCGCAAGAATCCTCCTGAATCGCCTTCTTCCAGGACTTCTCCCAGAGTCGCAATGCGGATTCCGCCCCCTAAGGGACACAATGGACATGATTTTAACCGCGCGGCAGATACAAGAGAAATGCAGGGAACAGCACCAACCCCAGTACAAGGCCTTCTTCGACACTGTCAACCACGAAGGATTACGGAGTGTCCTCCTCAGATTCGGCTGCCCTCAAAAGTTTGTCACCATCCTCCGCCTGCTTCACGATGACATGCAAGCCGTGATTCTGACCAACGGATCCACCACAGACCTATTCGGACCGGGGTTAAGCAAGGCTGTGTCATCATATCAACACTCCTCTCGATCTTCCTTGCTGCAATGCTCCATCTCACCCTCAGCAAACTTCCCGCTGGAGTGGCGCTAAATTACAGGACAAACGGGAATCTGTTCAACCTCTGTTGCCTCCAGGCCAGCTCCAAGGTTGTCCCATCCTCCATCATCAAATTACAGTACGCAGACGACGCCTGCGTCTGCGCACACTTGGGGCCCAAACGCCAAGTCATCGTCAACACCTTCACCAAGGCGTACGAGAGCATGGGCCTTACACTAAACATCCACAAGACAAAGGTCCTCGACCGACCTGCCCCCACCAAACAGCACTGTCCCCCGGTTATCAAAATCCACGACGAGGCCTTGGACAAGGTGGACCATTTTCCATACCTCGGGAGCCTACTGTCAACAAGGGCAGACATCGACGACGAGGTCCAACACCGCCTTCAGTGTGCCAGTGCAGCCTTTGGTCGCCTGAGGAAGAGGGTGTTTGCAGACCAGGACCTCAAATCTGGCACCAAGCTCAGGTCTACAGAGCAGTGGTGATACCCACCCTCCTATATGGCTCAGAGACATGGACTATGTACAGCAGGAACCTCAAAACACTGGAGAAGTACCATCAACGCTGCCTCCGAAAGATCCTGCAAATCCACTGGCAGGATAGGCGCACCAACGTCAGTGTTGTCGCTCAGGCCAACATCCCCAGCATCGAAGCATTGACCACGCTCAACCAGCTCCGCTGGACGGGCCACATCGTCTACATGCCCGTCACGAGACTCCCAAAACAAGTGCTCTACTCGGAGCTCCGACACGGCTAGCGAGCCTCAGGTGGGCAGAGGAAATGCTTCAAGGACACCCGCAAAGCCTCCTTGATAAAGTGCAACATCCCCACCGGCACCTGGGAATCCCTGGTCCTAGACCGGCTAATGAGGAGGGAAAGCATCCGGGAAGATGCTGAACACCTCGGGTCTCTTCGCTGAGAGCAAGCTGAAGCCAAGCGTAGACAGTGGAAGGAGCGCGCGGCAATCCAGGCTCCCCAACCCCGTTCCTTCAACCACCGTCTGCTCCACCTGTGACAGAGACCGTCATTGGACTCTTCAGCCACCTGAGAACTCATTTTTAGTGTGGAAGCAAGTCATCATCAACTCTGCGGAAGTGCCTATGATGATGATGAACTTTTCTTAGCAACAGTTCTTAGCATCTTTTTTGTGATTTCCTGTACAACCTGCTAGCCTATAAATGTCCTCCATAAATTGCACTACCCCTTTAATGACATGCACATCTTTACTCGATTAAATAGCTCACCATTTAAGGCGTGTTTCCTTTCCTTATTCCCAAAATGCATCACCTCACATTTTTCTACACTGAACTGTGTCTGTCTATTTATTCCTGGAAGCGTTCACAGACTCACAGCAAAGAAGGCCATTCGGCCTGTTATGCCTGTTCTGACTCTATGAAGTCCCACACCCCAGCTTTTTAACCCGGAACCCTGCAAATTAATCCTCTTCAAGTACATGTCTTCATTTCTTCACCCAGAGGGTGGTGGGGATCTGGAACTCACTGCCTGAAAGGGTGGTAGAGGCAGAAACCCTCACCACATTTAAAAGGCACTTGGATGTGCACTTAAAGAGCCGTAACCTACAGGGCTACGGACCTAGTGCTGGAAGGTGGAATGAGGCTGGATAGCTCTTTTTCGACCTGCACAGATACGATGGGCCGAATGGCCTCCTCCTGAATTGTAATTTTCTATGATTCTATTTTTCTATGATTCTACGATGTCCAATTGCCTTTTGAAAGTTCCTCTGGAATCTGCTTCCATCACCTTTCAGGTAGTGAGCTCGAGATCTTAACAACCTTGTGTGTGAAGCCATTTCTCCTCATCTCTCGTTCTTTAGCCAGTTATTTTAAATCTGTGACCTCTGGTTACTGATCTAGTTGTCACAGGAAGCAGTTTCTCCCAACTTGCTCTTTCGAAACTCCTCATAATTTCAAATGCCTCTATTGGTATCATGTATGTGTGCTTGGGTTTACTAGCCACCAGGTGGCGCCACTGTCGGAGGTCATTGGGCTGTGCGCACGTGTATGCTGCCCAGGTATAAAAGATCAGCCATCTTGTAATATAATCACTTTGGGCCCCTAATAAAGTAGAGCCAGGTTTGTACCTGCTCGGAGTTTACAATATTCAGTCTGTTGAGTTATTACATACACAACAATTCGGTTAACCATCTCTGCTTCAAGGAGATCAGTCCCAGCTTCTCCAATTTCTCCACATAACTGAACCCATATCATGCTCTTCATTACAATTTGTCATACTCCACAATTTGAAATCAGCGGCAAATTTCAATATTGCTCCCTCAATTCCTAAGCCCACCTTATTGATGTACATAGTAAATGGGAACAGTGCAACACAGTCCCGCTTCTAGTCTGAGAAACTTTATTTAACATCTGTCCATGGTTTGCTGCCTCCGCTGCTTCATCTCACGTGCTATTAACTTTGCCACAAGTCTCTGACCACATAAACCACATCCACTCCTTTTCCTTCTCTTGTTTCTTCTCTGCTTGTGTCAGGATCTTCAGATATGAACCAGTGATTCAGAATCATAGAATGATACAACACAGAAGGAGGCCATTCGGCCCATCGTGCCTGTGCCAGCTCTGTGAAAGAGCGATCCAATTAGTCCCACTCTCCCCTGCTCTTTCCCCACAGCCCTGTAACTTCTTTCCCTTCAAGTATTTACCCAATTCCTTTTTGAAAGTTACTACTGAATCTGCTCCCACTGCCCTTTCAGGCAGCGCATTCCTGATCACAACAACTCGCTTTGTAAAAAATATGTTTCCTCGTGTCGCCTCTGGTTCTTTTGCCAATCATCTGAAGTCTGTGTCCACTGGTCACTGACACTTCTGCCACTTGAAACAGTTTCTCCTTATTTATTCTATCAAAACCGTTCATGATTTTGAACACCTCTATCAAATCTCCTCTTAACCTTCTCTGCTCCAAGGAGAACAGCCCCAGCTTCTCCAGTCTCTCCACGTAACTGAAGTCCCTCATCCCTGGAACCATTCTAGTAAACCTCCTTTGCACCTTCGCTAAGGCCTTCACATCCTTCCTAAAGTGCGGTGTCCAGTTGGACACAATGCTCCAGCTGGGGCCTAACCAGTGTTTTATAAAGGTCTAACATAACTTCCTTGCTTTTGTACTCTATGCCTTTATTAATAAAACCAAAGATCCCATATGCTTTTTTAACAGCCTTCTCAACTTGCCGTGTCACCTGCACAGACTTGTGCACATACACCACCAGGTCTCTCTGTTCCTGCATCCTTCTTTAAAATTGTAGCATTTAATTCACATTGCCTCTCCTCATTCTTCCTAACAAAATGCATCACTTCACAGTCCTCTGCGTTAAATTTCATCTGCCACGTGTCTGCCTATTTCACCAGCCTGTCTATGCGGGGTGCAATTAAAAAATATTTCAGGAAAGCAAAGAGAGAGCACGAAAGAATGTTGGCAATTAAAATCAGGGAAAACCCAAAGATGTTTTATAAATACATTAAGAGCAAGAGGATAACTAGAGAAAGAGAACTAGGGACCACAAAGGGCTGATAAGTGGCAAGTAACATTCGCGCCACACAAGTGCCAGGCAATGACTATCTCCAATAAGCGAGAGCCTAACCACCACCCATGATATTCAACAGCATTACCATCACCGAATCTCCCACCATCAACATCCTGGGGGTCACACTTGACCAAAAACTTAACTGGAGCAGCCACATAAATACTGTGGCCACAAGAGCAGGTCAGAGGCTGGGTATTCTGCGGCGAGTGTCTCATCTCCTGACTCCCCAAAGCCTTACCACCATCTACAAGGCACAAGTCAGGAGTGTGATGGAATACTCTCCACTTGTCTGGATGAGTGCAGCTCCAACAACACTCAAGAAGCTCAACACCATCCAGGACAAAGCAGTCCGCTTGATTGGCCCCCCATCCACCACCTTAAACATTCACTCCCTCCACCATCAGCACATCTGCAGTGTGCACCATCTACAAGCAACTCACCAAGGCTTCATCGACAGCACTTCCCAAACCTGCGACCTCCATCACCTAGAAGGACAAAGGCAGCAGGCACATGGAAACACCACCACCTCCACGTTCCACTCCAAGTCACACACTATTCTGGTTATGGAAGCATATTGCCGTTCCTTCATCGTCACTGGGTCAAAATCCTGGAACTCCTTCCCTAACAGCACTGTGGGAGCACCTTCACCACACAGACTGCAGCAGTTCAAGAAGGTGGCTCACCACCACCTTCTCAAGGGGCAATTAGGAACTGACAATAAATGCTGGCCTTGCCAGCAACGCCCACATCCCAGGAATGAATTTAAAAAAAATCTGTGTGTGGAGGCGGAAGACGTGGGTAGGATTCTTAATGAATACTTTGCATCTGTTTTCACAAACGAGAGGAGTGATGCAGACTTTGCAATGAGGGAGGAGGAGTGTGAAATATTAGATGAGATAAACATCGTGAGAGAGGAAGTTTTAAGGGGCTTAGCAGCTTTGAAAGGGGATAAATCCACAGGCCCAGATGAAATGTATGCCAGGCTGTTAAGAGAAGCAAAAGAGGAAATAGCAGAGGCTCTGACCATCATTTTCCAATCCTTTCTGGCTACAGGTGTGGTGCCAGAGGACTGGAGGACTGCTAATGTTGTACCTTTGTTTAAAAAGGGAGAAAGGGATAGACCGAATAATTACAGGCCAGTCAGCCTAACCTTAGTGTGGGAAAAGTATTGGAAAAAATCCTGAGGGACAGGATAAATCTTCATTTGGAAAGACAAGGATTAATCAAGGACAGTCAGCATGGATTTGTCAAGGGAAGGCCGTGTCTGACTAACTTGATTGAATTTTTTGAGGAGGTAACCAGGAGGGTCGATGAGGGTAGTGCGTTTGATATAGTGTATATGTGTTTTAGCAAAGCTTTTGATAAGGTCCCACATGGCAGACTGGTCATGAAAGTAAAAGCCCATGGGATCCAGGGAAAGTGGCAAGTTGGATCCAAAATTGGCTTGGAGGCAGGAAGAAAAGGGTAATGGTTGATGGGTGTTTTTGTGACTGGAAGGCTGTTTCCAGTAAGGTTCTGCAGGGCTCAGTGCTGGGCCCCTTGCTGTTTGTGGTATATATCAATGACTTGGTCTTAAATGTTGGGGGGTATGATTTAGAAGTTTGCAGATGACACTAAAATAGGCTGTGTGGTTGATAATGAAGAAGAAAGCTGCAGACTGCAGAAATATATCAATGTACTGGTCATGTGGGCAGAACAGTGGCAAATGGAATTCAATCTGGATAAGCGTGAGGTAATGCATTTGGGGAGGTCAAACAAGGCAAGGGAATACACATTAAATGGTACGACACTGAAAAGTGTAGAGGAACAAAGGGACCTTAGAGTGCAGGTCCACAGATCCCTGAAGGAAGCAGGCCAGGTAGATAAGGTGGTTAAGAAGGCATATGGAATACTTGCCTTTATTAGTCGTGGCATGGAATACAAGAGCAAGGAGATTATGCTTGAACTGTACAAAACACTAGCTGGGCCACAGCTGGAGTATTACGTGCAGTTCTGGTCACCACATTACAGGAAAGATGTGATTGCACTGGAATGGGTGCAGAGGAGATTTACCAAGAATGTTGCCTGGACTGGAGAATTTTAGCTGTGAGGAAAGATTGGAGTCTGTTTTCTTTGGAACAGAGGAGGCTGAGGGGAGACCTGATTGAGCTGTATAAAATTATGGAGCGGCCTGGATAGAGTGGATAGGAAGGACCTATTTCCCTTGGCAGATGGGGTCAACAACCAGGGGGCATAGATTTAAAATAATTGGGGGGAGGTTTAGAAGGGATATATGGAGATATTTCTTCACCCAGAGAGTGGTGGGTGTCTGAAACTCACTGCCTGAAAGGGTGGTAGAGGCAGAAACCCTCACCACATTTAAAAGATACTTGGATGTTCACTTGAAGTGCTGTAGCCTACAGGGCTGTGGACCAAGAGCTGGAAAGTGGGATTAGGCTGGATAGCTCTTGGTCGGCAGGCACGGACACAGAGCTGAAATGGCCTCCTTTTGTGCTGTAAATTTCTATGATTCTACGTCCTCCTGAAGTATCTTAATCTCCTCCTCACTGTTTACTATATTTCCGAGTTTCGGATCATCTGTGAACTTTGAAGTTATGCCTTGCATTTCCAAGCCCAGACCATTAATATAAATCAAAAAGAGCAGTGGTCCTAATAACGACCCCTCCAGTCTGATAAACAACCGTTCACCACTACTCTCTGCTTTCTGTCCCTCAGACAATTTTGTCTCCACACTGCCACTAGCCCTTTAGTCCATGGGCTTTAATTTTGCTAACAAGTCCATTATCAAAGGCCTTTTGAAATTCCATATACACATCAATTGCACTACCATCATCAACCATCTCCGTTATCTTATCAATGAACTCATGTTTGACAAATTTACTGGAGTTCTTTGACGATGTATTGAGCAAGGTAGATAAGGGGGAACCAGTGGATGTGGTGTATTTGGATTTCCAGAAGGCATTCGATAAGGTGCCACATGGATAGAGATTGGCTAACTAACAGAAAATAGAGAGTCAGGATAAATGTGTCATTTTCCGGTTGGCAAACAGGGACTAGTGGGGTGCCGTAGGGATCGGTGTTGGGTCCTCAACTATTTACAATCTATATTAATGACTTGGATGAAGGGACTGAGTGTAATGTAGCCAAGTTTGCTGATGATACAAAGATGGGTGGGAAAGCAAATTGTGAGAAGAACACAAAAAATCTGCAAAGGGATATAGACAGGCTAAGTGAGTGGGCAAAAATTTGGCAAAATAGAAAAGCAAATTATAATTTAAATGGAGAAAAATTGCAAAGTGCTGCAGTACAGAGGGATCTGGGGGTCCTTGTGCACGAAACACAAAAAGATAGTATGCAGCAAGTAATCAGGAAGGCAAATGGAATATTGGCCTTTACTGCAAGGGGGATGGAGTATAAAAGCAATCTTGCTACAACTGTACAGGGTATTGGGTATTGGTGTACCTGGAATACTGCGTACAATTTTGGTCTCCGTACTTAAGGAAGGATATACTTGCATTGGAGGCTGTTCAGAGAAGGTTCACTAGGTTGATTCCGGAGATGAGGGGGTTGACTTATGAAGCTAGGTTGAGTAGGTTGGGCCTATACTCATTGGAGTTCAGAAGAATGAGAGGTAACCTTATCGAAACATATAAGATAATGAGAGGGCTCAACAAGATGTATGCAGAGAAGGTATTTGCACTCATAGGGGAACTAAACTAGGGGGCATAGTCTCAGAATAAGGGGCCACCCATTTAAAACTGAGTTGAAGAAGAATTTATTCTCTCAGAGGGTTATAAATCTGTGGAATTCTCTGCCCCAGACAGTGTGGAGGTTGGATCTTTGAATATATTTAAGGTGGAGATAGACAGATTTTTGAGCGATAAGGGACTAAAGGGTTATGGGGAGCGGGCAGGGAAGTGGAACCAGTGGATGTGGTATATTTGGATTTCCAGAAGGCATTTGACAAGGTGCCACATCAAAGGTTACTGCACAAGATGAAAGTTCATGGGGTTGAGGGTAATATATTAGCATGGATAGAGGATTGGCTAACTAACAGAAAACAGAGAGTCAGGATAAATGGTTCCTTCTCAGGTTGGCAATCAGTAACTAGTGGGGTGCCGCAGGGATCAGTACTGGGACCCCAACTATTTACAATCTATATTAACGACTTGGATAAAGGGACCGAGTGTAACGTAACCAAGTTTGCTGACGATACAAAGGTGGGAGGAAAAGCAATGTGTGAGGAGGGCACAAAAAATCTGAAAAAGGACATAAACAGGCTAAGTGAGTGAGCAAAGATTTGGCAGATGAAGTATAATGTTGATAAATGTGAGGTTATGCACTTTGGCAGAAAAGAATCGAAGAGCAAGTTATTATGTAAATGGAGTCAAATTGCAAAGTGCTGCAGTACAGCGGTACCTGGGGGTGCTGGTGCATGAAACACACAAGGTTAGTGTGCAGGTACAGCAAATGATCAGGAAAGCCAATGGAATCTTGGCCTTTATTGCAAAGAGGATGGAATATAAAAGCAGGGAAGTCTTACGACAGTTATACAGGGTATTGGTGAGGCCACACCTAGAATACTGCGTACAGTTTTGGTTTCCATATTTACGAAAGGATATACTTGCTTTGGAGACAATTCAGAGAAGGTTCACTAGGTTGATTCCGGAGATGAGGGGGTTGACTTATGAGAAAAGCTTGAGTAGGGTGGGCCTCTACTCATTGGAATTCAGAAGAATGAGAGGTGATCTTATCGAAACGTATAAGATTGTGAGGAGGCTTGACAAGGTGGATGTAGTGAGGATGTTTCCATTGATAGGGGAGACTAGAACTAGGGGGCATAATCTTAGAATAAGGGGCCGTCTATTTAAAACTGAGATAAGGAGGAATTTCTTCTCTCAGAGGGTTGTAAATCTGTGGAATTCACTGCCTCAGAGAGCTGTGGAAGCTGGGTCATTGAATACATTTAAGACAGAGATAGACAGTTTCTTAACCGATAAAGCGATAAGGGGTTATGGGGAGTGGGCAGGAAAGTGGACCCGAGTCCATGATCGGATCAGCAATGATCGTATTAAATGGCGGAGCAGGCTCAAGGGGCCGTATGGCCTACTCCTGCTCCTATTTCTTATATTCTTATGTTCTAATTCGATCAAGTTGGACAAACACAATTTGCCTTTAACAAATCTGTGCTGACTTTCATTCATCGGTCCATACTTTTTTTATTGCCAATTAATTTTGTCCTGGATTATTGTCTCGAAAAGTTTCCCCATCACTGACGTTAGGCTGACTGGCCTGTAGTTGCCGGGTTTATCCCTTTCCTCCTTCATGAACAGCGATGTAACATTTGCAACCCTCCAGCCCTCTGGCATCACTCCCATATCTATGGAGGATTGGAAAATTGTGGTCAGAGCCTCCACAATTCCCACCCTTACTTCCCTTAGTAACCGGGGATGCTTCCCATCTGGATTGGGTGACGTTGAAGTCTGCCAACCTTTTAAGTACCTCCTGTATCTATTTTTATCCTGTCCAATATTGCTACTGCCTCCTTTACTGCTGCACTGGCAGCATCCTTGTTATGTTCAGAATAACTCTACAAGACTGTATGCTGTAAGCTCAAACAGAGTCTTTAATCAAACTCCAGAGTGCTGAAGCAGCATGGCAGACAACCTTTTATACTTGCTTGCACGGGGTGTGCAGGTGGCCCTTGGGTCTCCAACAGGTGCGCAAGTCTTTCACTATTATAAAGTTTACATACATAACAATCCTCTTCTCTGGTGAAGACAGACGCAAAGTACTCATTTAGTACCTCAGCCATGCTGTCTGCTTCCATTTGTCTGCCTTAAATCAGAATGAATTACTCAGCACTCTCAGCCTTTACATAATAACCTCCATTAATGATTTCACTCCCAATTCTGGTGATTTTACATTCTCAGATCCAGTTACTGAGGGAACAGAGCCAAAGTCTGCACTCCAGGCTGGAGGTCTCACTCCCCGCTGTCTGTACCTTTACCGTGACTATTCCTTACATCACCACAGTGACTGCAGTTCTAAAGTACTTCACTACAATGGTTTGATTGGTCTATTGAAAGATTAAATGAGACTTTGCAATTTTTTAAGATTAAAAAGCTAATTAGCCGTGAAGTATGAAAGTGTTTGAAATGAATCATTTTGAATGTTGAAATTTAAAGTGTTCCCCGAAAGCCCATCCCAGACCCTTTCACAATTTTCAATCCTGCCTGATCACCACCTTCCTCCAATGCAGGTGATGGCGTGCCTTACACCGACTGCACACCTTACAAAGCCCAGGTAATTCCTCGTTTACACGTCTCAGGAATGTTCGGACATGTCTGCACACTTACCCAGAAGAAGAAGTTAAAAACAAACAGCAGGTACTTTAAGCAGATTGTCAGACAGTCTTCGGAATCCTCTTTGTACTTTCTTGTCATCGTCATTAACTGAAAAAACACAAAAGGAACGTCACAAATCTGCACCTTATTCAAATTGAAACATCGAGAAATGTTTCCCAACTGATGCCCCAATGATCAACTATATCCAAGTTATCAACAGACGTTTTAAAACCAACAATAGTTTATGTAGTTTTGTCACAGTTTCTATTCAATTGTCAGTTGACAGTTTTTTCGGGGCAGTGGAGGATTTTCATACAAACATTTTCAGGCAGGAGACCTTCGGCCCATCTATCCCTCCTATCCAGTGTTCCCTTCGGCCCATCTATCCCTCCTATCTACACCCTTCCCTTCGGCCTATCTATCCCTCCTATCCACACCCTTCCATTCAGCCCATCTAATCATCCTATCCACAGTGTTCCCTTGGTGCCTTTCTAATAACCCTGAATCCGCTGTCTGGGTCTTTCTTCCCGTTAATGTTTCTTTTCCACCCCCCGTGCCACTAATCTGATCCACACACTCACCTTACTTTTAGTAAAAAATTCCTCCTACATTTCCTATTTGCTTTTGTTGTCCTTAGTTTGTAAGTTTGACCCCTTGTGCTTAAATTCTGAACACGACAAAAAATCTCCATTGGATCCAATTTCTCCAAATGTTTTGTAATTTAAACACTTTTATAATTTTCCCACTTAGTCTCCTCTTTTCATGAGAGAAAAACCCAGGGTCGACAATCCTTCCTCACACGTAATTCGCTTCAATTCTGGGATCAACCATGTAGCCCTTCCCTGCACCCTCCAATAACTGAATAACCTTCCCTGCACCCCAATAATTGAATATCATTCACTGTACCCCAATAACTGAATATCCTTCCCTGCACCCTAATAATTGAATATCAGTCACTGTACCCCAATAACTGAATATCCTTCCCTGTACCCCAATAACTGAATATCTTTCTCTGTCCCCCAATAACTGAATATCCTTCCCTGTACCCCAATAACTGAATATCTTTCTCTGTCCCCCAATAACTGAATATCCTTCCCTGTACCCCAATAACTGAATATCTTTCTCTGTCCCCCAATAACTGAATATCCTTCTCTGTACCCCAATAATTGGATATCTTTCTCTAAACCCCAATAACTGAATATCCTTTTTGGAATAGAGAGACTAAAACTATATGCAGTGCTGCAGATGTGATCTGACCAGGGACAATACAGTTTAAAATGACCTCTCGAGATTCATACATTACACCTCTTGCAATGAATCCCAACATTCAGTTTGCTTTAACAGCCTGAGAACATTGTGGTGATGGTTGTCGTGACCTATCCACGAAAATCTCAAGTTCTCTCTCCTGCCCCCACTATCTCAAGTACTTCCCTGTTTAGCATATAACTCACCTCAACCTGCCCTCTGCCAACTCTGAGCACCTACCTTTCTGACCAAGCTTTTGCCCGAATATCTCCATATGTGGCTCGGTGTCAAATGGTGTCTGATAATCACTCCTGTGAAGTGCCATAGGACGTATTTCTACGTTAAAGGAGCTGTATGACTGCAAGCTGTTGTTCACTTTATTTAATCCAGTAATATGATATGTGTACATTATAACACATGACGATCACCATGGAAACGAGACTCCTTCGGTCTACAATAAAGCAGTCTTTATAGTAAATCCTTCGCTGACGATTGATACATTGCAGTCTCAGATTTACAGATACTTTGATCTCGGAGCAATGCAAGTTTACTGTGGCAAATTTCATCCATTGACGAGGATTTATCAAGGTGGTGCTTAAAATGTGCGGCTTTTCAATGAGGAAGGAGGAAGAGGGTGGGTAGGAAACAATTGAGCCAGGACTTACACTGCTACATTATTCTAATGACCTGTTCTCAGGAAGGGCATGTGCTAACATTAGGCGAGGGCAGTACTGGGCTTGTCTACAATAGGGGAAATTGTTCGGGGGTTAGCGGGCACATTTGGTAGTGGATTGGGTGGGGATTTTTTTCACCACCACACGGCTTTCCCAGATGTCGGGGAACAGACCCGACACGCAGCGGCGGGGGAAGCAATTTAGGTCACTATGACCTTGTTAACCACCCTGTAACCAGTATTTTAAGCTCACCTTTCCATTTTACCAGGTTGTCTACGCTGCTCGGGGATCACTTCAGGTGAGGACGTCGGGAGTTTTGTGACCATGAATTCATTTCGTTATTTGAAAGTTGCAAATGTGCTATAAAAGCTCCCATCTCAAACTCTCTATCCAGCGGCATCTCATTAGAACAAATTCTCTCACCATTGGCAGATCACTTCTGTCATCTCAAGTTCACCTGCTATCTATTACATGAGCATTGGTGCTAGGAGCGGCGAGAGATTGTAGAGCGACGTGATCGGGGCCCAGGGGAGGCATGAGTTCGGAGCCCAGAAAAGGCAAGGGGCAGCACGGGCCAGCTCACACTGCAATATGTGTGCGCACTAGGTTCATGCAGCAGAGCTGGTCTCCAGCCGTCTTGGTTAATCCTTACCACTGGACCGAGAGCTCGCTCTGTCAAGCCCGTGTTATGGCTGGTGTGCAACGGCCACCTCACGTTAGAAAAATCCACTCACAGGCATCTTCCACCCTTCAACATATAGTTCGGGGACCTGGAATATTAGGTCCTACGTTGAAAGATCTGTGAACTCAACCCTTTTTGGCGTGGAAGCAAGTCATCCTCGATATGAGGGACTGCCTATGATGATGATTGGTGCCTTTGAAACGATCTCACCTTGGTCCTCAGAATCCCACCATGATAAACCCCAACACCAGCAACAAAACGAACATAATAAATAGGAGCAGGAGTCGGCCATTTGGCCCCTCGAACCTGCTCCGCCATTCAATGATATCATGGCTGATCTTCTACCTCAAATCTACTTGCCTGCACTTTCCCCTTGATATCTAAAAGTCTATCGATCTCTGTCTTGAACATACTCAATGACTGAGCCTCCACAGCCCTCTGGCATAGAGAATTCCAAAGATTCCACCAGCAGTAACACCAACCTTCTCCACAATCACCTGATGCTGCACAGGTCATAGGGAATCAGCGCCTGACCACATTGCTGCCTGAGAGGCCAGGGATGGCCTCACCATGCCCACATTTACTTCACTTGATGCTGTACACCCTGGCTGCCACATGATGCACCAAGTTGGCACCACCCCACAGCAACATCATAAAGCATCCCTACAATGACCAAGCCATTCCTTTCCCAGTTATCACCATTGTGGGGGGGGATACCCTTTAAGTCTCACCATTCACTGCAACTCACTCAGCCACTTCCAAAGGAGCCCACAAATTTGCCCAAGAATGTAAAGTGTTGAAAATAAAGACTTCAATGTTTGACAACACATTAACAGAAACTTCATACGAACATTAACTAAAACACCCAAGTGTTAGCTGGTATGATTGGATTAGGACGAGGGTGAGTGTGAGGAGTAGCTAATGAGATGGGGAAATGATAATACAGATAGAAAGAGATGAGAGGAGTTGCAAGATAAATTGGTGTAAGGATGTGTAGGAGTAGGATCGGGAAGGCAGAGTGATGGGGATGTGATGGATGGCATAGCAGGATGAGGTTGAGTGGGGCTTTGCAGTAACGTTTCATGATCTACTGAGGTCATTGAAAGGTTTGCACCACTGCAGCCAGGTCCTCCTGACCACATCCTTGCTTGTGCCCTCCTGTACAATGTGCAACCAGGCTACGTTGGTCTCCTGGGAAGATCCCTTCCACCTACTGGAAGGGAAGAAAACCTCTGTGCATGCTGTGACTCCCTCCATAACCATATGCAGGGAGTAATAGGAGAGCCTGCGTGCAGCTGTGCACCTCTGTGCAGTGCTTGCCCGTGTTTGCTGCACCTAAATGCTGTAGAACACTGACAGCACAACTGTAAAACTAAATCTGCGCATGGTCCCTTTAAGGAAACCAATTGATGACGCGTCATCAAATCACGTCATCGGACCTGCTTCCTTCAATTGGCTAGGAAACACAGTGGGTGGGCTTAACAAGCCCCATCACGGTAAAACCATTTCACTGAGCGGGCTGTAGCCAGCAGCGAGGCCGGGACCTCCACCGACTCCGGCCACACCGGACCCTCCACCAACCTGGCCACACCAGACCCCTCTACTGACCCCAGCCACACCTGATCCGCCACTGACCCCGGCCACACCCGACCCGCCACTGACCCCTCCACTGACCCGGGCCACACCGGACCCACCGAGATAGGGCAAATCACGGCCAAAGTGTCTGCAGATCCCTCTCATTGTACAGCTGCCTGCTGGGCACTGTGTTTAGGCACTGGAGCAGCCAGTGGGGTCATTGCCCATCACTGGAGTAGCCAGTGGGGTCATTGCCCATCACTGGAGTAGCCAGTGGGGTCATTGCCCATCACTGGAGCAGCCAGTGGGGTCACAGTCTCATCACTGGAGCAGCCAGTGGGGTCATTGCCCATCACTGGAGTAGCCAGTGGGGTCATTGCCCATCACTGGAGCAGCCAGTGGGGTCATTGCCCATCACTGGAGTAGCCAGTGGGGTCATTGCCCATCACTGGAGCAGCCAGTGGGGTCACAGTCTCATCACTGGAGCAGCCAGTGGGGTCATTGCCCATCACTGGAGCAGCCAGTGGGGTCATTGCCCATCACTGGAGTTGCCAGTGGGGTCATTGCCCATCACTGGAGCAGCCAGTGGGGTCATTGCCCATCACTGGTGTTATGTATTTAACCCCTTGTAACCTGCATCACACCTGACCACCAGAGGGCCTACCTGTTGGAGTCCCAAGGGATCCCAGCATCCCTTGGGAGCACAGTATATAAGCAGGCCAGCCATGAGGTAGCTGCACTCTGGAACTATAATAAAGGAGCTAAGGTCATGCTTGCTCATTGAACACAGTACTCAGTCTGGCCATTTATTATGAGTGTATCAACTGGAGCAGCCAGTGAGGTCACAGTCCCATCATGCTCAGAACAGATGGGGGAAGAAATTCAGAAATTTAAAAAATTATAACATCTGAGAGGCAGACTGGCACTTGCCCAATAAAGGGTTAAATATTCTAAAATCAGAGCCAGCATTGAAAGTGTTAAGTCCTGTTTGAGTCAGTATATTGTGGCAGGGTAATGGGTGTATTGTGGCAAGGTAATCGATGTAATTGTGGCAGGATAATCAGTGTATTGTAGCAGGATAATCAGTGTATTGTAGCAGGATAATCAGTGTATTGTAGCAGGATAATCAGTGTATTGTGGCAGGATAATTCGGTACTTACATAGAAACACAGAAACATAGAAAATAAATGCAGGAGTAGGCCATTCGGCCCTTCGAGCCTGCACCACCATTCAATAAGATCACGGCTAATCATTCACCTCAGTACCCCTTTCCTGCTTTCTCTCCATACCCCTTGATCCCTTTAGTCATCAGGGCCATATCTAACTCCCTCTTGAATATACCGAATGAACTGGCATCAACAACTCTCTGCGGTAGAGAATTCCACAGGTTAACAACTCTCTGAGTGAAGAAGTTTCTCCTCATCTCGGTCCTAAATGGCTTACCCCTTATTCTTAGACTGTGACCCCTGGTTCTGGACTTCCCCAACATCGGGAACATTCTTCCTGCATCTAGCCTGTCCCGTCCCGTCAGAATCTTATATGTTTCTATGAGATCCTCTCTTATCCTTCTAAACTCCAATGTATAAAGGCCCAGTTGATCCAGTCTCTCCTCATATGTCAGTCCTGCCATCCCGGGAATCAGTCTGGTGAACCTTCCTCAATAGCAAGAACATCCTTCCTCAGATTAGGAGACCAAAACTGAACACAATATTCCAGGTGAGGCCTCACCAGGGCCCTGTACAACTGCATTAAGACCTCCTTGCTCCTATACTCAATCCCCTAGCTATGAAGGCCAACATGCCATTTGCCTTCTTCACCGCCTGCTGTACCCGCATGCCAACTTTCAATGACTGATGTACCATGACACCCATGTCTTGTTGCACCTCCCCTTTTCCTAATCTGCCGCTATTCAGATAATATTCTGCCTTCATGTTTTTGCCACCAAAGTGGATAACCTCACATTTATCCACATTATACTGCATCTGCCACGCATTTGCCCACTCACCTAACCTGTCCAAGTCACCCTGGAGCCTCTTAGCATCCTCCTCACAGCTCACACTGCCACCCAGCTTAGTGTCATCTGCAAATTTGGAGATATTACACTCAATTCCTTCATCTAAATCGTTGATGTATATTGTAAATAGCTGGGGTCCCAGCACTGAGCCCAGCGGCACCCCACTTGTCACTGTCTGCCATTCTGAGAATGACCCGTTTATTCCTACTCTCTGCTTCCTATCTGCCCAACCAGTTCTCTATCCACATCAATACATTACCCCCAATACCATGTGCTTTAATTTTGCACACCAATCTCTTGCGTGGGACCTTGTCAAAAGCCTTTTGAAAGTCCAAATACACATCCACTGGTTCTCCCTTGTCCACTCTACTAGTTACATCCTCAAAAAATCCTAGAAGATTTGTCAAGTATGATTTCCCTTTCATAAATCCATGCTGACTTGGACCGATCCTGTCACTGCTTTCCAAATGCGCTGTTGTTTCATCTTTAATAATTGATTCCAGCATTTTCCCCACTACTGATGTCAGGCTAACCGGTCTATAATTACCCGTTTTCTCTCTCCCTCCTTTTTTAAAAAGTGGTGTTACATTAGCTACCCTCCAGTCCATAGGAACTGATCCAGAGTCGATAGACTGTTGGAAAATGTTCACCAATGCATCCACTATTTCTAGGGCCACTTCCTTAAGTACTCTGGGATGCAGACTAACAGGCCCTGGGGATTTATCGGCCTTCAATCCCATCAATTTCCCGAATACAATTTCCTGACTTACAAGAATTTCCTTCAGTTCCTCCTTCTTGCTAGACCCTCGGTCCCCTAGTATTTCCGGAACGTTATATATGTCTTCCTTTGTGAACCAAAGTATTTGTTCAATTGGTCTGCCATTTCTTTCTTCCCCATTATAAATTCACCTGATTCTGACTGCAAGGGACCTACGTTTGTCTTCACTAATCTTTTTCTCTTCACATATCTACAGAATACTTTTGGTACTTTTGAAACATGCTTTGATAAACAATGCTCTAAATACAGTAAATTAGAGTCACTTGAAATATTGCCAGATACGTCGTTTGATTTTGCTTTTGATGGAGTATGTGAAAGATAATTATTGCTTGTGTTTCTCATACACCCACTCAAACACTCAAAATCCATCATTCATATGAATATATGTGAAGCCCTTTCATCTTTCCAATTTCTGAATATAAAAAGGACCACCTGTGAAAGACATACATGTGTATATATAAAAATAGTAAATGAAATGACGTGCACTTCCACAGAATCTGAAGGGGGCCATTCGGCCCATCGTGCCTGTACCGGCTCTGTGAAAGAACGATCCAATTAGTCCCACTTCCCTGCTCTTTCCCCATAACCCTGCAAATTAGTCCTCTTCAAATACATGTCCAATTGCCTTATTAAAGTTCCTATGGAATCTGATTCCACCACCCTTTCAGGCAGTACATTCCAAATCACAACAACCCTCTGTGTGAAGAAAGTTCCCCTCATTTCCCCTCTAATTCTTTTACCCACCCACTTGCCAGAGGAAAGTGTCTTTTTATTTGCTCTATCAAAATTCCTCATAATTTTGAACACCTCTCCCGAGTCTCCCCTTAAACTTCTTTGCTCTGAGGAGAACAATTTCGGCTTTTTCAATCTCGCTACATAACTGAAGTCCCTCATCCCTTGCATCATCCAGGTAAACCTCCCCTGCACCCTCTCCAAGGCCTTGACATCCGTCCTAAAGTGCGGGGCCCAGAATTGCCCACAATACTCCAGTGATTTGTAAACGTTTAGCAGAACTTCCTTGTGTTTGTATCCCAGACGCTTTCGTAAACATCTAATCAACTTGCCCTGCAACCTTCAAAGATTTGTGAATATGCACCCCCAGATTCCTCTGCTCTTGCCACCCCCACCCCTCAAAATAGCAACATTTAGATTATACAGGTACAACATTTGAATCCGGAATTCCGAAAACCATAATTGTCCGAAAACCGGACATTTTTGAGGCAGCCAAGATGGCGACATTGAGCGGTAAGGGACGAGGAAACCGGTATAAAATGCAGTGCTAGGGGGCAGCGAGCGGTGAGAATTGGCTGACGGCGAGGAACAGAGGATTGGCGGGCGGTGAGGAGTGGAGGATGGTGAGGAGTGCCAATAGTGAGGCCCAAAATCCGACAAAACCCATAAACCGGTATGGACTCAGTACCAAGGTTGCTGGATTTCAGACAATGTACCTTATCGCCTCTCCATGTTATTTCTCCCAAAGTGCACCACTTCACACTTATCTACATTAAATTGCATTTGCCATCAGTCTGCCCATTTGTACTGTATTCTGCACCTGACACGTCTAAATCTCCTTTTTCCCTCTTATTTTATCCACTACTTCCTTTGTCAGCCAGAGAGCTTTAGCTTTGGATGCCCCATTGTTCCTCCTTATGCAAATGTGCTTGGTTTGTACCCGAACTATCTCCGTCTTGAAGGCCCACCATTTACTGTTTTCCTGGTCAATTTAGGAGGTGCTCAATAGGTTGGCATCACTGAAAGTTAACAATCACCCCATTCAGATGGGACGCATCCTCGGTCGGTAAGGGGAGCTAGGGTGGAGATAGCAGAAGCTCTGACCACAATCTTTCAATCCTCCTTGGATATGGGAGTGGTGCCAGAGGACTGGATGTCCTTGGTTTCCAGTCCACCTGTGCTACATCCTTTTTCAAATCACTGAAATTGGCTCTCTTCCAGTTGGGTATTTTCACCATTGATTTTTCTTTGTCCCTTTCCATAACTGCTTTAAACCTCGCTCTATTATGATCACTATTACCCAGATGCTCCCCCACTAAAACACGCTCCACTTGCCCTGCTTCATTCCCTAGAATGAGATCTGGTGCTGCTTTCAGTTATATGCATACACATTTCAGGACAAATATGGGTCCAGAGTCATTCAAATAACTTCCAGAATTCTGATCCGAGTTTGTATCCTAGTGCACCCAGATCAATGATGGGAACAGGAGCGAAACATTCAATCCAACACCCGAGGCACCTGGCCATCACGGCTCAACCTTTTGGATGAAGTGCCAAAAGGCAGACACCACCATGGGCCAGTTTGATGATCACTGCACATCAGTGGCAAAAAATTAACGAATGCATTTGCTGTGTGATGTCACCCTGGTTCAGGAGGTGGCACTTTCACCTGAGTCAGAACGTTGTGGGCTCAAGGTCCCACTCCAGGACATAACCATTGAAGCAGTCATGACAGCACTCCCCCAGTACTGCCCTGAATTGTCAGAGGTGCCGTCTTTCAGCTGAGACATTAAACCATGTCTGCATATTCAGGTGGATGTAAAAGATGCTGTGGCATTATTCAAAGCCTGGGGGGCTTTCCAATGTTCTTGGCCAATGTTCTTCTCTAAATCAACGCTATCACCGAATTTTACAGCAGAGAAGGCTATCAGCCCATCGTGCCTGTGTCAGCTCTCTGAATTATCCACTTAGTCCCATTCTCTTGCCTTTTCCCTATTTTCGCGTAAAATTCTTTTTTCAAATCTGTATAAATTTATAAATATTTCGCCACTTCCCTTTTAAAATCTCTCTGGGATCTGCTTCCCACATTGTGTCTGGTCGTATATTTCATGTCCTCTGTGTGAAAGAAATTCCCGACAACTTCCTTTGTACTATTGGTGATTTATGTCCTCTAGTTACCGACTCACCAACTAGTGGAAATAATTTTCCCCTAGTCTCTTTATCAAAAGCCTTCATAATTTTCAACCACTCTATCAGATCTCCTATTAAACCTTCTATCTTCCAATTAAAAGAGCCCCAATTTCTTTAGTCTCTCCTTATAACTAAAGTAGCTTACCTCTGGGATCATAATAAATCTCTTCTGTATCCCCTCCATGGCCCTGACATCCTTTCTAAAATAGTTTTGGTTTGGTGACTGTCTCTTTAACAATGAGCGGAGCTGGAATCTTGCAGCGAGCCTGTCCTGATACAATTACAGGCTGCACAAAGGAATCATTCACACTTCAGTTTCAGGTTGTATGTGGCTGATAATTCCTTTTCCAATTTGAATTTTAAATGTATGGGAGGGTCCCAGTAATGCTTTTGTAGAATATATTTATAAAAAGCTGTTTTGTTCAAATCAAGAGTGTTTGAACATCTAACAGCAAGTGATCAGTTTGAAACGACTGAAAGAGAAATCCGTTCCAAGAGGCCGTTTAGATTAATTAAACTCCCACAGCAGTTAATAAATTTTAAGAAACTCTATTATTTAAAAATTGTTTACAAAGGGTTCTTTTTCTTTTGAGATGGCGTGAACTGGGAGGACATTCACTGTGGATGTAGCTAATTGAATGACTTGTGTCCATCTATTGTAAATTATATTTACTTGATTTTTAAACTTAAAATGAGGCCTGATGTGATGCTGTACTTTTTTTGAATCTGGGATTATAAACTTATGGAGGGGTCATAGAGTCATTATGGCTCAGAAGGAGGCCATTCGGCCCATCGAGTCCATGCCGGCTCTCTGTAGAGCAATCCAGTCAGTCCCATTCCCCCGCTCTATCCCTTTAGCCCTGCAAGTTTATTTCCCTCAAGTTCCTATTCAATTTCCTTTTGAAATCATTGATCGTCTCTGCTTCCACCATCCTCGTCGGCAGCGAGTTCCAGGTCATTACCACTCGCTGCGTAAAAAAGTTCTTCCTCACAGCTCCCCTGTATCTCTTGCCCAAAACCTTAAATCTGTGTCCCCTAGTCCTTGTACCATCAGCTAATGGGAACAGCCTTTCTCTGTCTACCTTATCCAAACCCGTCATAATCTTGTACACCTCGATCAAATCTTCCCTCAACCTCCTTTGCTCCAAAGAGGACAACACCAGCTCCTCCAACTTAACCTTGTAGCTAAAGTCCTTCATCCCTGGAACCATTCTGGTAAATCTCCTCTGCACCCTCTCAGGACCTTCGCATCCTTCCTAAAGTGTGATGACCAGAACTGGATGTAATACTCTAGTTTGTGGCCTCACCAGAGCTTTATAAAGGTTCAGCGTAACTTCCTGCATTACCCCTATTTATAAGCCCAAGATCCCATATACTTTGCTAACTGCTCTCTCAATATGTCCTGCCATCTTCAAAAAGCTATGCACATGAATCCCCAGGTCCCTCTGAACCTGCACACTCTTTAGAACGGTGCCATTAAGTTAACATTGCATTTCCCTATCCCTCCTGTCAAAATGCACCACCTCACACTTCTCTGTATTAAATTCCATCTGTCACTTGTCTGCCCATTCTGCCAGCCTATCTATATCCTGTTGCAGTCGATTGGTATCATCCTCACTGTTTGCCACGCCTCCAAGTTTGGTATCAGTGCCAAGTTTTGACATTTTACTCTGTATTCCAATATCCAAGTCATGTATATATACTGTATATAAAAAAGCAGTGGTTCCAGCACTGACCCTTGGGGAACAGCACTGTCAGCCATCCTCCAGTCTGAAAAACAACCATTTACCATGACTTGCTGTTTTCTGGCCAATTTCTAATTTAAGCTGACACTGACCCTCCTATTCCATCAGCCTCAATTTTGTTAACCAGCCTTTTATGTGGTACTTTGACAAACGCTTTCTTAGAATCCACATAGATAACATCCACTGCATTCCCTTCATCAATCTTTTCTGTTACTTCATCAAAAAATTAAATTAGATTGGACAAATACGATCTGCCTTTTACAAATCCGTGCTGGCTCTCCTTAATTAACCCAAGTGCCTGTTAATTTTTTCCCTGATTATTGTTTCTAAAACTGTACCCACCACTGATGTTAAACTGACCAGCCTGTAGTTACTAGGATTGTCCTTGCACCCTTTCTTGAACAAGGGTGTCATATTTGCCACTTTCCAATCCTCTGGCACCTCCCCCGCATCTAGGGAAGATTGGAAGATTATTGCAAGCCCTGCCGCTATCTCCACCCCCACTTTCCTCAGCAACCTGGGATGCAAGCCATCCAGTCCAGACGTCTTAAGCATATCCAGCCTTTCCAGTACATCCTGCCTATCAATTTTCACTCCATCCATTACCTCTACCATCTCCGCTGCTACCGATATTTTGTCAGCATCCTCTCCCTCAGTAAACACCGATACAAAGTACTCATTAAGTATTCTAGCCTTGCCCTGCGCCTCTAAGCATATATCACCACCTTTGTCCCTAATAGGCCCCACCCCGCCTCTTACTACTCACTTACTAGTTACATGCCGGTAGAAGATTTTTGGGGTTCCCTTTTATGTTACCTGCCATTCTATTCTCATATACTCTCTTTGCCAGTTTTCTTTTCCTCTTCATTTCCATTCTCAACTTATTGTATTTGGCCTGGTTCTCACCTGACATGCATATACACCCTCTTTTTTTTATTTCATCATATTCTCCATCTCCCTGGTCATCCAAGTAGTCCTGGCTTTGGTTCCCTTACCTTTCCCTGTTGTTGGAATGTACCCAGCCTGTGCCTGACACATCTCCTCCTTAAAGACCACTCATTGTTCTGTTACAGTTTTTCCTGTCGATCTTTGGCTCCATTTTACCCTGGCTAGATCCCCTTTCATCCCATTGAAGTTAGCCCTCATCCAATTTAGCAATTCCACTTTAGATTGTTCTCTGCTCTTCTCCATTACTAATCTAAACCTTATGATACGATGATCACTCTTACCCAAGTGTTCTCCCCTTGACACTTGGCCCACCTCATTCCCCAGCATCACATCCAGCAATGCCTCCTTTCTGGTTGGGCCGAGAACATTATCTGGTCAAGGAAGTTCTCCTGAGCATATTTCAGAAATTCCTCCCCCTCCTTCCCCTTTTACTCTAACATTATCGCAATCGATATTTGGGTAATTAAAGCCCTCCAATATCCCCCCCTCTATAGTTCTTGCACATCTCTGTGATTTCCCTGCTGATTTGTTCCTCTATCTCTCTTCTACTATTTGGAGGCCTGTAGAATATCCCCAATAGCGTGATTATACCCTTTTTGCTTCTCAACTCTAACCAAAGGGATTCTGTCCTTGCCCCCTCAAAGTCATCCTCTTTTTCCACCATTGGTGTCTTCCCCAATCAGTACTGCCACCCCACCTCCCTTTTTTCCTTCCCTAATTTTTCTGAACACTTTGTGCAGAGAACAATCTAAAGTGGAATTGCTAAATTGGATGAGGGCTAACTTCAATGGGATGAGAGGGGATCTAGCCAGGGTAAAATGGAGGCAAAGATCGACAGGAAAAACTGTAACAGAACAATGAGTGGTCTTTAAGGAGGAGATGTGTCAGGCACAGGCTGGGTACATTCCAACAACAGGGAAAGGTAAGGGAACCAAAGCCAGGACTACTTGGATGACCAGGGAGATGGAGAATATGATGAAATAAAAAAAAGAGGGTGTATATGCATGTCAGGTGAGAACCAGGCCAAATACAATAAGTTGAGAATGGAAATGAAGAGGAAAGGAAAACTGGCAAAGAGAGTATATGAGAATAGAATGGCAGGTAACATAAAAGGGAACCCCAAAAATCTTCTATCGGCATGTATCCATTCCTCACCATTTTTAAGCCACGTTTCCGTTATTGCTGCTATATCATATTCCCACATGGCTAATTGTGCTTGTAGATAACTGACCTTATTCACCACACTGTGCGTTTACATACATGAATTCTAACAGGTCTCCAGTCGTCCTGGTTTATCCTTGCCACTGGATAAAGGCCTGTGTGGTGGCTGATGTGCAACGGTCACCACACGTTAAAAAAATCCTTGCACAGGAATCTTTCACCCCTGGAGTTCAGGACTGGAATATCGAGTCCTCCATTGAAACATCAGTGAACTCATCCCTTTTGGTGTGGAAGCAAGTCATCCTCGCTCGAGGGACCATCTATGATGATGATGATAGTCTGCACAAGATGCTGTCACTCCCCGCAGTCTCCAATGCTGAGTTTCAGCATGGCACACACCCCGAACACCCCTACACTTCCTGCCTCTTCCTGTCTCTGCCGGATGGCCCCCCCATTTACTATCCTGAATCCGCTCTGCCCGTGGGGTGGTCCGCTCCTGGAACACACGGTCCAGGAAACTCTCAGCCTCCCTGATGCCCCGCAGTAACTCCAGCTGCCCTTCAAGCTCAGAAACCCTCAACTCGAGCAACTGGAAACATTCCGACATCCGTGATCCCCAGGACACATGCAGTGTTCTGAAGTTCCCCCTATGGCGCAGGAATTGCAAGCAACAGATCTCAACCCATTCATGATCTAAAAAATCTCTCTTCCCTCTTTTAGAATCTACGTAGTATCTTGTTTAAACTATTGATTTTAATTAATGCCTCTAGACCTCAGCTCTCGCGTCTTGCTGTCTCACACTCCCTCTCTCGCACCAAAACTACCACAGCAGCACCACTTCCCTCAAAGCACCGAATTCCGAGTTTAGTACCGGACTCCGTGCATTAGCAAAAGCCTCCTGTATTATACTAGTAGAAATTCCAGAGACTTGAGTCAGCCCCTGCTGACAGTAATTAACAGCTAACCAGTTCTCACTAACCACCTCATTAACTGTGCAAACTGCCACGAACAGGACTTTGATCATTTCAGACGCTGAAAGCAATTGTCAGATTTTTTGGTTTAAATTATTCAGACATTCCTTAGGTCTCAAGACAAGGCGAGACACTGTTGAAGGCATGGGCCATTTGCACTTACACACGAGGGTAGCCGATGTACAAGAAGCAAAATTATGCAGGGTTAGGAAAAACTCAAACATAAGTGACCAAACTGGACACAATGGGGTAGATTTTCAACTTGTCACCCAGAGTAAAATTGCCATTTGCAGATCTGCCTCACGATATAATTTTGAATTATATATCGAATTGTATAACGATTGAATTTTTCGAGGAGGTAACCAGGAGAGTCGATGAGGGTAATGCGTATGCTGTAGTGTACATGGATTTTAGCAAAGCTTTTGATAAAGTCCCACATGGCAGACTGGTCATGAAAGTAAAAGCCCATGGGATCCAGGGCAAAGTGGCAAGTTGGATCCAAAATTGGCTCAGAGGCAGGAAGCAAAGGGTAATGGTTGATAGGTGTTTTTGTGACTGGAAGGATGTTTCCAGTGGGGTTCCACAGGGCTCAGTACTAGGTTGCTTGCTTTTTGTGGTATATATCAATGATCTAGACTTGAATATAGGGAGTGTGATTAAGAAGTTTGCAGATGATACTAAAATTGACTGTGTGGTTGATAATGAAGAAGAAAGCTGCGGACTGCAGGAAGATATCAATCAACTGATCAGGTGGGCAGAACAGTGGCAAATGGAATTGAATCCGTGAGGTAATATATTTGGGGAGGGCTGACAAGGAAAGGGAATACACATTAAATGGTAGGACACTGAGAAGTGTAGAGGAACAAAGGGCCCTGGGAGTGCAGGTCCACAGATCCCTGAAGGTAGCAGGCCAAGTGGATAAGGTAGTTAGAAAGCATACAGAATACTTGCCTTTATTTGCCGTGGCATAGAATACAAGAGTAGGGGGGTTATGCTTGAACTGTATAAAACACTGGTTAGGCCACAGCTAGAGTACTGTGTGCAGTTCTGGTCACCACATTACAGGAAGTACGTGATTGCACTGGAGAGGATACAGAGGAGATTTACGAGGATGTTGCCGGGAATGGAGAATCTTAGCTATGAGGACAGATTGGATAGGCTGGGTTTGTTTTCATTGGAACAGAGGAGGCTGAAGGGAAACCTCATTGGGGCGTATAAAATTATGAGGGGCCTAGATATAGTGGATGGAAAGGACCTATTTCCCTTAGCAGAGGGGTCAACAAACAGGGGACATAGATTTAAAGTAATTGGTAGAAGGTTTAGAGGGGATTTTAGAGGCAATTTCTTGATGCAGAAGATTGTGGGGGTCTGAAATTCACCACATTTAAAAAGTATTTGGATGTGCACTTGAAATGCCGTAACATGCAAGGTTACGGACCTAGAGCTGGAAAGTGGGATTAGGCTGGATAGCCTCTTGTTGGCCGGCCAAAAAGGCCTCCTTCCGTGCTGTAAATTTCTATGATTCCATGATTCTACGATTGTACGATTGTATGATTCTGTGATTCTATGATTCCATGATTCTACGATTGTATGATTCCATGATTGTATGATTTTGTGATTCTATACTCTCTGCTTTCTGTCCTTCGGCCAATGTTGTATCCACACTGCCACTGTCCCTTTAATCCCATGGGCTTTAAGTTTGCTACAAGTCTATATTGTGGTACTTTATCAAAGGCCTTGTTAAAGTCCATATACACATCAACCGCACTATCCTCATCAACCCTCTCCGTTACTTTATTAAGTTTCTCAGACACAATTTGCCTCGAACAAAACCGTGTTGGCTTTCACTTATTAACCCATGTTTTTTCAAGTGACAATTAATTTTGTCCTGGATTATTGTCTCTAAAAGTCTCCCTACCACCGACGTTGAACTGAGCGGCCTGTATCTGCCGGGTTTATCGGTCTCCACTTGTTTTACACTGGGGTGCAACATTTACAATCCTCTGGTACCAGCCCCATATTCGAGGGAGTTGGAAGGCTGTGGCCAAAGCATAAGGAATGTCCCCCCCACCCCCTTACTTCCCTCAGCAACCTAGGATCCCATCCAGACTGGGAGACTGTTCTACTTTGAGGACTGCAGACTTTTATTTTTATCCTATCCAATTTCTCTACCACCTCCTCCTTTACTGTGACATTGGCAGAATCCGCTTTTCTAGTGAAAACAGATACAACGCATTCATTTAGTACCTCAGCCATGCCCTCTGACTCCACAAGTGCTTCATTGTGGCCCCTAATTGGCACCACCATTCCTTTATATCCCCTTTTTCTTCAGTTGTACAGAATGGTCAGACCCAATCTGGGCACCACGTGCAGCTTTGGGCACCGTACCTCAGAAAGGATATATTGGTCTTGGAGGGAGCAATCCGAATGTTACCGGAGCTAAAAGGGTTAAATTATGAGAAGTTGCTTCAACTTGGGTTGTATTCTCTTGAGTATATAAGATTAAGGAGTGATCTGATCGAGGTGTTTAAATGTTAAAAGAATTTGATCGGGTAGATCGGGAGGAACTATCTCCTTTGATGGGGGAATGAAGAACAAAGCGACATGACCTTAAAATTAGAGCTGGGCCATTTAGGAGTGAAATCAGGAAAGCACATTTCATACAAAGGCTCGTGGAAATGTGGAACTCTCTTCCCCAAAAGAGAGTGGGTGCTGGGGGCCAAGTGGAGCTTTCAAGACTGAGAAAGATAGATTTTTGTTGGGTTTCGAGGGAGATGGAGCAAAGGTGGGAAATGAAGTTGAATGGCCTAGTCCTGTTCCTCATGTCCTTTTGTTCCTATGGAAGTGAATTCCACAGCCTCAGTGGAGAGGTTTCTGCTGCCCTCTGTTCTAAATCTCTTTTGGTAAAAAAACAAGAGCAGTAATTATACTGTGACTGGAGTTAGGCTTGGTGCTGTGCAACAACAGAGAGATTTGGGAGGACAGGTTCAAAGAACATCAAAGGCAACATCTCTGGTCTGTAAAAGAAACTAATAGAAATCGAGGTTTTATCACGAGGTATAAAAGCCCAGAGTCAATGATCAGCCGACAATAAAACACCAAGATCTCGGTCAGAGACTGTGTGCAGCGTTGGGCTCCACACTATAGGGAGGGTTGAGGGGCTTTGGAGAGGGTGTAGCACAGATCGACTAGGATGCTGCCTGGTATGAGGAAATACAAATAGAGAGACTTGAAAAATTGGGTCTTTTTTCATTAGAACAACAGATTACAGGGCGATATTATAGAAGTGTTTAAAATGATGGACAAGGTGGATAGAAGCAGACTGATTCCGGTAGTTGAGGGTCTAGAACGATTAAATGTGAGAGAAATGTGAGGGCTTGAGAATCCTCCTCACACACAGAATGGTGAGACTGTGGGATTCACACACAGAGTGGTGAGACTGTGGGATTCACACACACAGAGTGGTGAGACTGTGGGATTCACACACACACACAGAGTGGTGAGACTGTGGGATTCACACACACTGAGTGGTGAGACTGTGGGATTCACACACACAGAGTGGTGAGACTGTGGGATTCACACACACAGAGTGGTGAGACTGTGGGATTCACACACACAGAGTGGTGAGACTGTGGGATTCACACACAGAGTGGTGAGACTGTGGGATTCACACACAGAGTGGTGAGACTGTGGGATTCACACACAGAGTGATGAGACTGTGGGATTCACACACACAGAGTGGTGAGACTGTGGGATTCACACACAGAGTGATGAGACTGTGGGATTCACACACACAGAGTGGTGAGATTGTGGGATTCACACACAGAGTGGTAAGACTGTGGGATTCACACACACAGAGGGGTGAGACTGTGGGATTCACACACACACACAGAGTGGTGAGACTGTGGGATTCACACACAGAGTGATGAGACTGTGGGATTCACACACAGAGTGGTGAGACTGTGGGATTCACACACAGAGTGATGAGACTGTGGGATTCACACACACAGAGTGGTGAGACTGTGGGATTCACACACACAGAGTGGTGAGTGTGGGATTCACACACACACACAGAGTGGTGAGACTGTGGGATTCACACACACAGAGTGGTGAGACTGTGGGATTCACACACACACACAGAGTGGTGAGACTGTGGGATTCACACACACTGAGTGGTGAGACTGTGGGATTCACACACACACACAGAGTGGTGAGACTGTGGGATTCACACACACACAGAGTGGTGAGACTGTGGGATTCACACACACTGAGTGGTGAGACTGTGGGATTCACACACACACACAGAGTGGTGAGACTGTGGGATTCACACACACTGAGTGGTGAGACTGTGGGATTCACACACAGAGTGGTGAGACTGTGGGATTCACACACACACACAGAGTGGTGAGACTGTGGGATTCACACACACTGAGTGGTGAGATTGTGGGATTCACACTCACAGAGTGGTGAGACTGTGGGATTCACACACACTGAGTGGTGAGACTGTGGGATTCACACACACAGAGTAGTGAAACTGTGGGATTCACACTCACAGAGTGGTGAGACTGTGGGATTCACACACACTGAGTGGTGAGATTGTGGGATTCACACACACAGAGTGGTGAGACTGTGGGATTCACACACACAGAGTGGTGAGTGTGGGATTCACACACACACACAGAGTGGTGAGACTGTGGGATTCACACACACAGAGTGGTGAGACTGTGGGATTCACACACACACACAGAGTGGTGAGACTGTGGGATTCACACACACTGAGTGGTGAGACTGTGGGATTCACACACACACACAGAGTGGTGAGACTGTGGGATTCACACACACACAGAGTGGTGAGACTGTGGGATTCACACGCACTGAGTGGTGAGACTGTGGGATTCACACACACACACAGAGTGGTGAGACTGTGGGATTCACACACACTGAGTGGTGAGACTGTGGGATTCACACACACACACAGAGTGGTGAGACTGTGGGATTCACACACACTGAGTGGTGAGACTGTGGGATTCACACACACACACACAGAGTGGTGAGACTGTGGGATTCACACACAGAGTGGTGAGACTGTGGGATTCACACACACACACAGAGTGGTGAGACTGTGGGATTCACACACACTGAGTGGTGAGACTGTGGGATTCACACACACACACAGAGTGGTGAGACTGTGGGATTCACACACACACAGAGTGGTGAGACTGTGGGATTCACACACACTGAGTGGTGAGACTGTGGGATTCACACACACACACAGAGTGGTGAGACTGTGGGATTCACACACACTGAGTGGTGAGACTGTGGGATTCACACACAGAGTGGTGAGACTGTGGGATTCACACACACACACAGAGTGGTGAGACTGTGGGATTCACACACACTGAGTGGTGAGACTGTGGGATTCACACTCACAGAGTGGTGAGACTGTGGGATTCACACACACTGAGTGGTGAGACTGTGGGATTCACACACACAGAGTAGTGAAACTGTGGGATTCACACTCACAGAGTGGTGAGACTGTGGGATTCACACACACTGAGTGGTGAGATTGTGGGATTCACACACAGAGTGGTGAGACTGTGGGATTCACACACACAGAGTGGTGAGACTGTGGGATTCACACACACACACAGAGTGATGAGACTGTGGGATTCACACACAGAGTGGTGAGACTGTGGGATTCACACACAGAGTGATGAGACTGTGGGATTCACACACACAGAGTGGTGAGACTGTGGGATTCACACACAGAGTGATGAGACTGTGGGATTCACACACACAGAGTGGTGAGATTGTGGGATTCACACACAGAGTGGTGAGACTGTGGGATTCACACACACAGTGTGGTGAGACTGTGGGATTCACACACACACACAGAGTGGTGAGACTGTGGGATTCACACACAGAGTGATGAGACTGTGGGATTCACACACAGAGTGGTGAGACTGTGGGATTCACACACAGAGTGATGAGACTGTGGGATTCACACACACAGAGTGGTGAGACTGTGGGATTCACACACAGAGTGATGAGACTGTGGGATTCACACACACAGAGTGGTGAGACTGTGGGATTCACACACACAGAGTGGTGAGTGTGGGATTCACACACACACACAGAGTGGTGAGACTGTGGGATTCACACACACAGAGTGGTGAGACTGTGGGATTCACACACACACACAGAGTGGTGAGACTGTGGGATTCACACACACTGAGTGGTGAGACTGTGGGATTCACACACACACACAGAGTGGTGAGACTGTGGGATTCACACACACACAGAGTGGTGAGACTGTGGGATTCACACACACTGAGTGGTGAGACTGTGGGATTCACACACACACACAGAGTGGTGAGACTGTGGGATTCACACACACTGAGTGGTGAGATTGTGGGATTCACACACACACACAGAGTGGTGAGACTGTGGGATTCACACGCACAGAGTGGTGAGACTTTGGGATTCACACACACAGAGTGGTGAGACTGTGGGATTCACACGCACAGAGTGGTGAGACTGTGGGATTCACACACACACACAGAGTGGTGAGACTGTGGGATTCACACACAGAGTGATGAGACTGTGGGATTCACACACAGAGTGGTGAGACTGTGGGATTCACACACAGAGTGATGAGACTGTGGGATTCACACACACAGAGTGGTGAGACTGTGGGATTCACACACACAGAGTGGTGAGTGTGGGATTCACACACACACACAGAGTGGTGAGACTGTGGGATTCACACACACAGAGTGGTGAGACTGTGGGATTCACACACAGAGTGATGAGACTGTGGGATTCACACACAGAGTGGTGAGACTGTGGGATTCACACACAGAGTGATGAGACTGTGGGATTCACACACACAGAGTGGTGAGACTGTGGGATTCACACACACAGAGTGGTGAGTGTGGGATTCACACACACACACAGAGTGGTGAGACTGTGGGATTCACACACACAGAGTGGTGAGACTGTGGGATTCACACACACACACAGAGTGGTGAGACTGTGGGATTCACACACACTGAGTGGTGAGACTGTGGGATTCACACACACACACAGAGTGGTGAGACTGTGGGATTCACACACACACAGAGTGGTGAGACTGTGGGATTCACACACACTGAGTGGTGAGACTGTGGGATTCACACACACACACAGAGTGGTGAGACTGTGGGATTCACACACACTGAGTGGTGAGACTGTGGGATTCACACACAGAGTGGTGAGACTGTGGGATTCACACACACACACAGAGTGGTGAGACTGTGGGATTCACACACACTGAGTGGTGAGACTGTGGGATTCACACTCACAGAGTGGTGAGACTGTGGGATTCACACACACTGAGTGGTGAGACTGTGGGATTCACACACACAGAGTAGTGAAACTGTGGGATTCACACTCACAGAGTGGTGAGACTGTGGGATTCACACACACACACTGAGTGGTGAGATTGTGGGATTCACACACACAGAGTGGTGAGACTGTGGGATTCACACACACAGAGTGGTGAGTGTGGGATTCACACACACACACAGAGTGGTGAGACTGTGGGATTCACACACACAGAGTGGTGAGACTGTGGGATTCACACACACACACAGAGTGGTGAGACTGTGGGATTCACACACACTGAGTGGTGAGACTGTGGGATTCACACACACACACAGAGTGGTGAGACTGTGGGATTCACACACACACAGAGTGGTGAGACTGTGGGATTCACACGCACTGAGTGGTGAGACTGTGGGATTCACACACACACACAGAGTGGTGAGACTGTGGGATTCACACACACTGAGTGGTGAGACTGTGGGATTCACACACACACACAGAGTGGTGAGACTGTGGGATTCACACACACTGAGTGGTGAGACTGTGGGATTCACACACACACACACAGAGTGGTGAGACTGTGGGATTCACACACAGAGTGGTGAGACTGTGGGATTCACACACACACACAGAGTGGTGAGACTGTGGGATTCACACACACTGAGTGGTGAGACTGTGGGATTCACACACACACACAGAGTGGTGAGACTGTGGGATTCACACACACACAGAGTGGTGAGACTGTGGGATTCACACACACTGAGTGGTGAGACTGTGGGATTCACACACACACACAGAGTGGTGAGACTGTGGGATTCACACACACTGAGTGGTGAGACTGTGGGATTCACACACAGAGTGGTGAGACTGTGGGATTCACACACACACACAGAGTGGTGAGACTGTGGGATTCACACACACTGAGTGGTGAGACTGTGGGATTCACACTCACAGAGTGGTGAGACTGTGGGATTCACACACACTGAGTGGTGAGACTGTGGGATTCACACACACAGAGTAGTGAAACTGTGGGATTCACACTCACAGAGTGGTGAGACTGTGGGATTCACACACACTGAGTGGTGAGATTGTGGGATTCACACACAGAGTGGTGAGACTGTGGGATTCACACACACAGAGTGGTGAGACTGTGGGATTCACACACACACACAGAGTGATGAGACTGTGGGATTCACACACAGAGTGGTGAGACTGTGGGATTCACACACAGAGTGATGAGACTGTGGGATTCACACACACAGAGTGGTGAGACTGTGGGATTCACACACAGAGTGATGAGACTGTGGGATTCACACACACAGAGTGGTGAGATTGTGGGATTCACACACAGAGTGGTGAGACTGTGGGATTCACACACACAGTGTGGTGAGACTGTGGGATTCACACACACACACAGAGTGGTGAGACTGTGGGATTCACACACAGAGTGATGAGACTGTGGGATTCACACACAGAGTGGTGAGACTGTGGGATTCACACACAGAGTGATGAGACTGTGGGATTCACACACACAGAGTGGTGAGACTGTGGGATTCACACACAGAGTGATGAGACTGTGGGATTCACACACACAGAGTGGTGAGACTGTGGGATTCACACACACAGAGTGGTGAGTGTGGGATTCACACACACACACAGAGTGGTGAGACTGTGGGATTCACACACACAGAGTGGTGAGACTGTGGGATTCACACACACACACAGAGTGGTGAGACTGTGGGATTCACACACACTGAGTGGTGAGACTGTGGGATTCACACACACACACAGAGTGGTGAGACTGTGGGATTCACACACACACACAGAGTGGTGAGACTGTGGGATTCACACACACTGAGTGGTGAGACTGTGGGATTCACACACACACACAGAGTGGTGAGACTGTGGGATTCACACACACTGAGTGGTGAGATTGTGGGATTCACACACACACACAGAGTGGTGAGACTGTGGGATTCACACGCACAGAGTGGTGAGACTTTGGGATTCACACACACAGAGTGGTGAGACTGTGGGATTCACACGCACAGAGTGGTGAGACTGTGGGATTCACACACACACACAGAGTGGTGAGACTGTGGGATTCACACACAGAGTGATGAGACTGTGGGATTCACACACAGAGTGGTGAGACTGTGGGATTCACACACAGAGTGATGAGACTGTGGGATTCACACACACAGAGTGGTGAGACTGTGGGATTCACACACACAGAGTGGTGAGTGTGGGATTCACACACACACACAGAGTGGTGAGACTGTGGGATTCACACACACAGAGTGGTGAGACTGTGGGATTCACACACACACACAGAGTGGTGAGACTGTGGGATTCACACACACTGAGTGGTGAGACTGTGGGATTCACACACACACACAGAGTGGTGAGACTGTGGGATTCACACACACACAGAGTGGTGAGACTGTGGGATTCACACACACTGAGTGGTGAGACTGTGGGATTCACACACACACACAGAGTGGTGGGACTGTGGGATTCACACACACTGAGTGGTGAGACTGTGGGATTCACACACAGAGTGGTGAGACTGTGGGATTCACACACACACACAGAGTGGTGAGACTGTGGGATTCACACACACTGAGTGGTGAGACTGTGGGATTCACACTCACAGAGTGGTGAGACTGTGGGATTCACACACACAGAGGGGTGAGACTGTGGGATTCACACACACACACAGAGTGGTGAGACTGTGGGATTCACACACAGAGTGATGAGACTGTGGGATTCACACACAGAGTGGTGAGACTGTGGGATTCACACACAGAGTGATGAGACTGTGGGATTCACACACACAGAGTGGTGAGACTGTGGGATTCACACACACAGAGTGGTGAGTGTGGGATTCACACACACACACAGAGTGGTGAGACTGTGGGATTCACACACACAGAGTGGTGAGACTGTGAGATTCACACACACACACAGAGTGGTGAGACTGTGGGATTCACACACACTGAGTGGTGAGACTGTGGGATTCACACACACACACAGAGTGGTGAGACTGTGGGATTCACACACACACAGAGTGGTGAGACTGTGGGATTCACACACACTGAGTGGTGAGACTGTGGGATTCACACACACACACAGAGTGGTGAGACTGTGGGATTCACACACACTGAGTGGTGAGACTGTGGGATTCACACACACACACAGAGTGGTGAGACTGTGGGATTCACACACACTGAGTGGTGAGACTGTGGGATTCACACACACACACAGAGTGGTGAGACTGTGGGATTCACACACAGAGTGGTGAGACTGTGGGATTCACACACACACACAGAGTGGTGAGACTGTGGGATTCACACACACTGAGTGGTGAGACTGTGGGATTCACACACACACACAGAGTGGTGAGACTGTGGGATTCACACACACACAGAGTGGTGAGACTGTGGGATTCACACACACTGAGTGGTGAGACTGTGGGATTCACACACACACACAGAGTGGTGAGACTGTGGGATTCACACACACTGAGTGGTGAGACTGTGGGATTCACACACAGAGTGGTGAGACTGTGGGATTCACACACACACACAGAGTGGTGAGACTGTGGGATTCACACACACTGAGTGGTGAGACTGTGGGATTCACACTCACAGAGTGGTGAGACTGTGGGATTCACACACACTGAGTGGTGAGACTGTGGGATTCACACACACAGAGTAGTGAAACTGTGGGATTCACACTCACAGAGTGGTGAGACTGTGGGATTCACACACACTGAGTGGTGAGATTGTGGGATTCACACACAGAGTGGTGAGACTGTGGGATTCACACACACAGAGTGGTGAGACTGTGGGATTCACACACACACACAGAGTGATGAGACTGTGGGATTCACACACAGAGTGGTGAGACTGTGGGATTCACACACAGAGTGATGAGACTGTGGGATTCACACACACAGAGTGGTGAGACTGTGGGATTCACACACAGAGTGATGAGACTGTGGGATTCACACACACAGAGTGGTGAGATTGTGGGATTCACACACAGAGTGGTGAGACTGTGGGATTCACACACACAGAGTGGTGAGACTGTGGGATTCACACACACACACAGAGTGGTGAGACTGTGGGATTCACACACAGAGTGATGAGACTGTGGGATTCACACACAGAGTGGTGAGACTGTGGGATTCACACACAGAGTGATGAGACTGTGGGATTCACACACACAGAGTGGTGAGACTGTGGGATTCACACACAGAGTGATGAGACTGTGGGATTCACACACACAGAGTGGTGAGACTGTGGGATTCACACACACAGAGTGGTGAGTGTGGGATTCACACACACACACAGAGTGGTGAGACTGTGGGATTCACACACACAGAGTGGTGAGACTGTGGGATTCACACACACACACAGAGTGGTGAGACTGTGGGATTCACACACACTGAGTGGTGAGACTGTGGGATTCACACACACACACAGAGTGGTGAGACTGTGGGATTCACACACACACAGAGTGGTGAGACTGTGGGATTCACACACACTGAGTGGTGAGACTGTGGGATTCACACACACACACAGAGTGGTGAGACTGTGGGATTCACACACACTGAGTGGTGAGATTGTGGGATTCACACACACACACAGAGTGGTGAGACTGTGGGATTCACACGCACAGAGTGGTGAGACTTTGGGATTCACACACACAGAGTGGTGAGACTGTGGGATTCACACGCACAGAGTGGTGAGACTGTGGGATTCACACACACACACAGAGTGGTGAGACTGTGGGATTCACACACACAGAGTGGTGAGACTGTGGGATTCACACACAGAGTGGTGAGACTGTGGGATTCACACACACACACAGAGTGGTGAGACTGTGGGATTCACACACACACACAGAGCGGTGAGGCTGTGGGATTCACACACACACACAGCGGTGAGACTGTGGGATTCACACAGAGAGCGGTGAGGCAGAAACTGTCAATATTGAAGATTAGATTAGATAGCAGGGTGAATAAGAGAGGATGAAGGGATGTGGGAACAGGGTGAGTAAATCTAATTAGGACTATTTGCTCAAGTGGAGGGTAATACCAACGAATAGCCTGATTACATGTTGTAATTTCTATATATTTATGTGTATTCTTCATATAATTGACCGCCATTCAATATCCAATCCTATCCACTGTTTGCTGTTGATTCCATTCTTATATAGAATTACAAATATTTACAGCACCGAAACAGGCCATTCGGTCCAACTGGTCCATGCTAGCACCACCCGAGTCTCCTCCCACCCAACTTCATCTCACCACATCAGAATAACCTTCTATTCCTTTCTCCCTTGTGTGTTTATCCAGCTTCCCCTTAAATACATCGATACTATTCGCCTCAACCACTCCCTGTGGCAGCGAGTTCCACATTCTCACTCCTCTCTGGGTAAACAGTTTCTCCTGAATTCCCTACTGGATTTATTAGTGACTAGCTTCTATTTATGACCCCTTGTTTTGGACTCCCCCCACAAGCTGAAATATTTTCTCTACACCACTCTATCAAACCCTTCATGTTTTTAAAGGCCTTGATCAGGTCACCCCTCTGGATTCTCTTCAAGAGTAAAGAGCCCCGGCCTGTTTAGTCATTCCTGATATTTCTGGTATCATCCTTGTACATCTTTTTTGCACCTTCTCCAGTGCCTCTATATCCTTTTTGTAATATGGAGGCCAGAACTGTTCACAGTACTCGAAGTGAGCTGCAGCCAAAGTTCAAGGGAGGAGCAGTTTGGAGCGCGAGGCGGGAGCTGTGGGCAAATCAAAAAAGGCCCGACTTCATGGGACAGTCAGAGGAGCAGTTGAGAGTTTGGAGCAGCGGGCAACTCAAAAAATAGGTAGCCACCGCAGCAGCAGGATCAACAACACGGAGGTCGGAATCAGCGAGGAGCGGAGGTCGGGGCCGGTGAGGAGCGGAGGTTGGAAGCAGAGCGGAGCGGAGGTCGGGGCCGGTGAGGAGCGGAGGTCGGAATCAGCGAGGAGCGGAGGTCGGAATCAGTGAGGAGCGGAGGTCGGAATCAGTGAGGAGCGGAGGTCGGAAGCAGAGAGGAGCGGAGGTCGGAATCAGTGAGGAGCGGAGGTCGGAATCAGTGAGGAGCGGAGGTCGGAATCAGTGAGGAGCGGAGGTCGGAAGCAGAGAGGAGCGGAGGTCGGAATCAGTGAGGAGCGGAGGTCGGAATCAGTGAGGAGCGGAGGTCGGAAGCAGAGAGGAGCGGAGGTCGGAATCAGTGAGGAGCGGAGGTTGGGGCCGGTGAGGAGCGGAGGTCGGGGCCGGTGAGGAGCGGAGGTCGGGGCCGGTGAGGAGCGGAAGTTGGGGCCGGTGAGGAGCAGAGGTCGGAAGCGGCGAGGAGCGGAGGTCGGAATCAGTGAGGAGCGGAGGTCGGAAGCAGAGAGGAGCGGAGGTCGGAAGCAGAGAGGAGCGGCGGTCGGAAGCGGCGAGGAGCGGAGGTCGGAATCAGTGAGGAGCGGAGGTTGGGGCCGGTGAGGAGCGGAGGTCGGAAGCAGAGGGGAGCGGAGGTCGGAAGCAGAGAGGAGCGGAGGTCGGAATCAGTGAGGAGCGGAGGTCGGGGCCGGTGAGGAGCGGCGGTCGGAAGCAGAGAGGAGCGGAGGTCGGGGCCGGTGAGGAGCGGCGGTCGGGGCCGGTGAGGAGCGGAGGTCGGGGCCGGTGAGGAGCGGAGGTCGGAATCAGTGAGGAGCGGAGGTCAGGACGGGCAAGGTCCAGAGGTCGGAAGTGGAGAGGAGAGGACGGACGAGGCACGGAGGAGCGGAGAGGTCAGAGCCCAGAGGTGGTGCATCGTGGACAAGACCAAGGGAAGGTGCAGCACAGGCCAATAGCGAGGCTGTGAGGTGGTGAGGCTCACATTGCGTACAATGAATTCCACGTAGAGCGAGGTCCTATGGGAAGGAGGGCAGTAGGAGTATGTTTGAGGTCGTGTGTATGTATTGGCACATGTGACGAAGCCTGGTCTCCAGTCGTCTCGGATCCCCTTGTCATTGAACCAAGACCTTACTCCGTCAAGCCCGTGTGGTGGCTGGTGTGCAATGGACACCCCACGTTAAAAGAATTCACGCACAGGTATCTTCCACCATTTAAAATGATTTCATCAGTCACCTGAGAACTCATTTTTAGTGTGGAAGCAAGTCATCCTCGACCCCGAGGGACTGCCTCTGATGATGATGATGAACCAATGTTCAATACAACTTTAACGTAATTTCTCTGCTTTTCAATTCTATCCCTTTAGAAATGAACCCAGTGCTTAGTTTCTGTTTTAAATATATAAATAGTTTTGTTAACTTCCGTCGCTACTTTTAATCATTTGTGAATCTCTACCGCAGATCTCTTTGCTCCTCTACTCCATTTTGACTCTTATTTTCCAAGCAGTACGTGGCTTCCTTACTTCTTCTACCAAAATGTACCATCACTTCCCACCTTTCGCTCGTCTCAGTAACTACCTTTCTCCGTTTTCTGCTTTGTAGCCAGCTTGCGATCCATTCTGCTACTTGTTCCCTGACTTCATATGCTCTCACTGTAGTCACGAGTCTACGTTGTGGTACCTTATCGAAGATCTTTTGAAAATCTAAATACATTACATTTATATTACACTTATCTACTCTTTCTGTTACTTCTTCAAAGAATTCTATTTTCATCAACAACAAAAATGTTGCTTTTCAATTCTTCAAAAGGTGCAGTTTGTTTATATCCCTTCTTCTGATCTTAAATGAAACTCCTATATCTCCACTGCTAAAGTTGTTCCCAAGCAGCTTGTTGCCAAACATTTATTTTCCCCTTTAACAACAATAATGTGCATTTATATAGCGTCCCTAACGTAGTCAAACAGCCCAAGGCACTTCACAGGAGCGTTATAGAAAAACAAATTGTCACCAAGCCACATAAGGAAATATTAGGACAGATGCCCAAAAGCTTGGTCAACAGCGGTTTTAAGGAGCGTGCTAAAGAAGGAATGAGAGGTCGAGAGGAGTAGAGGTTTAAGGTTTAAGTGTTTGAGTCCAGGCAGCTGAAGGTGCGATCTTGGTGATGGAGAGGGAATGGGGTCGGAAGCTCAGCTCAGGGTCAAGGTTGCGAACAGTCGGGTTCAGCTTTTGACGATTTTTATCGCATAATACTTCTGTGAAGCGCCTTGTGACGTTTCGCTACCTCAAAGGCGCTATATAAATGTAAGTTGTTGTTGTTTGACAGTGGCCAGGGAGAGGGATAGAGTCAGTGGCGAGGGAACAGAGTTTGTGGTGGAGACCGAAAACACTGGCTTTGGTCTTCAAGATACTAAATTAAGCAAATTTCTGCTCATCCAGTACTGGATGTTGGACAAGCAGTCTGACAATTTAGAGACCGTGGAGGGGTCGAGAGAAGTGGGGGTGAGGTAGAGCTGGGTGTCGTCAGCGTACATGTGGAAACTGACCCTGTGTTTCCGGATGATGTCACCAAGGGGCAACATGTTGATGAGAAATAGGAGGGGGCCAAGGATAGATCCTTGGGGGACACCAGAGGTAACGATGTGGGAGTGGGAAGAGAAGCCATTGCAGGAGATTCTCCGGCTATGATTAGATAGATAAGAATGGAACCAGGCGAGTGCAGTCCCACCCAGCTGGACGATGGTGGAGAGGTGTTGGAGGAGGATGGAGTGGGTCAACCATGTCAAAGGCTGCAGACAGGTTCAGGAGGATGAGGAGGGATAGTTTACATTTAGCACATTCATGGAGGATGTAATTTGTGACATTGATGAGAGCCGTTTCAATACTGTGGCAGGCGCGGAAAGCGGATTGGAGGGATTCGAACGTGGAATTGCAGGAAAGATGGGTTTGGATTTGGGAGGCGACAATACGTTCAGGGACTTTGGAGAGGATAGGGAAGTTGGAGAGAGGGCGGTAGTTTGCAAGGATGGAGGGGTGGAGGATTGTTTTTTTGAGGAGAGGGGTGATGACAGCAGATTTGAGGGGCAGGGGGACAGTACCCGAGGAGAAAGAATCGTTAAAAAAAGTCAGCTAACATGGGAGCCAGCTCCCCGCAGACCCCATCGGACCCCCAAAGCAGCCCCGGGCCCCACTCACCCTCCCACCACCCCCAGACCCCCATCCTTACCCTCAGACCCAGACCCTAACCCACCCCTCACCATCTCCCCCACCCCTATCCCCAGACCCCCATCCTCACCCACCACCCCAGACCCAGACCCTAACCCACTCCTCACCCTCAACCCCAGACCTCCATCCTCACCCACCACCCCAGACCCTAACCCACCCCTCACCCTCACCCCCCACCCTCACCTCCAGACCTCCATCCTCACCCAGCAGCCCAGACCCAGACCCTAACCCACCCCTCACCCTCAGCATCTTCCCCACCCCTACCCCCAGACCCCTATCCTCACTCACCACCCCAGACCCAGACCCTAACCCACCCTTCACTCCAAACCCAAGACCCACATCCTCACCCACCATCCTAGACCCAGTCCCTAACCCACCCCTCAACCTCACCATCTCCCCCACCCCTACACCAGACCCTCCTCCACCCCCAGACCCACAAAGCGGACCCCGGGACCCCTCTCAGCGGACCCCAGCCCCGGGGCTCCAGCTGCGGCTGTGGAAAGGCCTCGGACTGCACACAGTCCGCCTCCCGGAGCCTCGATCCGCAAACATTCGCCGCAGGGATCGCGGAGCCGGGCTCCGGACTCAGTGCCCATCCCCGCTGTCCAGGACCCGGTCCTGGTCCCGCAGCCCCGGCTCTCTCCCCCCCGGCTCTCTCCCCCAGATCCGGCTCTCCCTCAGGCCCCCTGGGACCCGCTCACCGCTCCGCTCTCCGCAGTGTCGGTGTTGCTGAGAAGCCGCGTCTGGTCTCCGCTCCGCTCCCGGCTCCAGAGTGACTCCGGTCAGTCTCTGTTATCCGGGAGTGTCTGAGATCCGGGAGTGATTCCGATCAGTTTCTCGGATCCGCGGGTGTCTCCGGTCAGTCTCTGTGATCCGGTAGTGACTCCGGTCAGTGTCCCCAATCCGGGAGTGACTCCAGGAGTGTCCCCGATCTGGGAGTGATTCCAGGAATGTCCCCGATCCGGGAGTGAACCCGGTCAGTGTCCCCAATCTGGGAGTGACTCCAGGATTGTCCACGATCCGGGAGTGACTCTGGTCAGGGTCCTCGAACCGGGAGTGACTCCGGCCAGTGTCCTCGATCCAGGAGTGACTCCAGGAGTGTCCCCAATCCGGGGGTGACTGGCTGTGAGCCGGGAGTGTCCTGTTGTGAGCCAGGTGTGACCCGCTGTGAGCCGGGAGTGACCCAGAGCTCAGGGCAGCAGCTTGAGCTAAAACACAAACTGTTTCCAGAGCCCAAGTTCAGAAATTTCTTTGTGTTTTGGTGAAGTTATTGGTTCACGCAAGGCGTTTTTTTGAAATCTTTTATAAAGTTCTTTCCAACTAAACTCAAAAACAGAAATAATTCGTAGACAACGGGCTAGAAACTGCGTAGCACCCCGTTTGGGGGCGATAACTTTTGGGGAGGACAAACGTATCGCCGGGCGCTCTGCGAGTGAATCTAACGCGAACTTCCGATTTAGCGCTGCAGGAAGGAAGTGGAGCGTGAAATCAAGCTCTACCGCTTCCCTTGGAGCACTAAACCAGGCTAAACCCCTGCTAGCCGACGGCAGTACCAATCCGTGACGATCAGCCATGATCTGGCTAACAAACAGAAAGCACAGATTCGGGAAGAATGGGTCATTTTCCGGTTGGCAATCAGTAACTATGGGGGTGCCACAGGGATCAGTGCTGGGGCCTCAACTATTTACAATCTATATTAATGACTTGGAAGAAGGGACCGAGAATAATGTAGCCAAGTTTGCTGATAATACAAAAAGATGGGTGGCAAAGCAAATTGTGAGGAGGACACAAAAAATCTGCAAACGGATATAGACAGGCTAAGTGAGTGGGCAAAAATTTGATAGATGGAGTATAATGTGAGAAAATTTGAGGTTATCCACTTTGGCTGAAAAAATAGAAAAGCAAATTACAATTTAAATGGAGAAACATTGCAAAGTGTTGCAGCACAGAGGGACCTGGGGGTCCTTGTGCATGAAACACAAAAAGTTAGTATGCAGCTACAGCAAGTAATCAGGAAGGCAAATGGAATGTTGGCCTTTATTGCAAGGGGGATAGAGTATAAAAGCAGAGCAGTCCTGCTACAACTGTACAAGGTATTGGTGGGGCCACACCTGGAGTACTGCGTACAGTTTTGGTCTCCGTATTTAAGGAAGGATATACTTGCATTGGAGGCTGTCCAGAGAAGGTTCACTAGATTGATTCCGGAGATGAGGGGGTTGACTTATGAGGATAGGCTGAGTAGGTTGGACCTATACACATTGGAGTTCAGAACAATGAGAGGTGACCTGATTGAAATATGCTAATGAGGGGGCTTGACAAGGTGGCTGCAGAGGCTAGAAATAAACAGAATTTTGAGTGATAAGGGAGTAAAGGGTTATGGGGAGTAGGCAGGAAAGTGGAGCTGAGTCCATGATCAGATCAGCCCTGATCTTAGTGAATGGCAGAGCAGGCTCGAGGGGCCAAATGGCCTACTCCTGCTCCTATTTCTTATGATCCACCACGATCGGCCCCAAGCTCTGACATGACGCAGGCCTGATCAATCACGGCCGAAGAAAAAGTAAAAAAAATGCACAGACGGCTCCAGAAAAAACTTCCATTTACCTCACCGCTGATCCCCTTAAATATTGCTCCCCAAGCCCCCGCCCACCTCACAACGCCCCCTGCTGCTGCTGATGTTGACGCCCGGCGATGCTGCAGGGGGCAGAACCAAAGTCTGCATCCGGGGCGGTGCCGGGGCGCTGCGCACCAGAAAACCCCCTGATCTCCGGGGTGCAGGGGATCGTGGCATTAGGGGTTACCACCACTGCAAACCTCCATGGCAAGTTCGTGGGTGTTGGTACTCTTGCCGTGCCCGGTCACAGAGCCGGTAGTGCCCCGTTATCCCCATTATCCCTGTTATCCCCATTATCCCTGTTATCCCCTTTATCCCTGTTATCCCCATTATCCACCCCTCCCCCCGGAAGTGCTAACAGGAGGCGCAAAGGAGGCCAATTTCTCCCCCAAGGAGATCCGGAGAAATAGGCAAGTGCCGAGGGATTGCTTCCCACAAGGTTGCATTCTCCAGGGCACAGACAGCAAGCAGTCACGTTTAATGTGATAGCAGAAACATTCAAATACTGGACACAATATTTTGACTTAGTTAACCAACATGAGAATCATTATTCCTCCCACTCACCAAACAGCTCCCATATTCGAAAAGTGCTGTCAAACACACAAAGAGACCCATTAAGCGCACTCTCATTTCATGCCATATAATGGAATAAATTATCAGGAAGATTATCTGTACAATTCCAACCGAGTGAACAACAGCCAACATGGATTCTGAAGGTGTCGACTCTCCCTGACCAACCTTCTCATCTTCTTTGAGGAAGTGACATCCCAGTTGTGTGTGGGAACCCCCATATACCACTACTTGCAAAAGGCATTTGACAAAGTTCCACTTGAAAGGCTGTTCATTAAACTCACAGCGGTGGGGTTCAGGGTATTCCTTGGAATAGATAGAGTCACAGGAGTAGGTCATTCAGCCCCTTGAGCCTGTTCCATCATTCAATGAGATCATCACAGATCTGTATCTTAACTCCATCCACCTGCCTTGGTTCCATAACCCCGAAACGTTTTTACATTTTCAATTGACCCCCCAGCCTCAACAAATTTTGCGGGGGGAGAGTTCCAGATTTCCACTCACCTTCGTGTGAAGAAGTGCTTCCTGACATCACCCCTGAATGACCGAGTTCTAATTTTAAGGTTATGCCCCCTTGTTCTGGACTCTGCCATCAGAGGAAATTGTTTCTTTTCATCTACTATCAAATCCTTTAATCATCTTAAACTCTTCAATTATATCACTTGCTAAACTTCTATACTCTAGGGATTATAAGGCTAGTCTATACAACCTTTCCTCCCAATTTAACACTTTCAGTCCCGGTATCATTCTGGTGAATCTGCACTGTACCCCCTCCGAGACCAATATATCCTTCCTGGCTGAAGATCTGTCAAAAGCTGCCTGGGATTCCTACAACAACAACAATAAGTTTTATTTATATAGCACCTTTAACATAGTTTTAAAAAATCCTCCTAGATAGACAATCAAGTATTGAGGACAAATGGGTCTATTTAAAACCATTCTCAAATAGAATGAAGCCATGAATGTCCCAATTGTAATGTATGCACGTGTGAGCATACTCAGAGGCTTGTGGAGCTGTTGCAGTGTGAGTGGATTAGCCAGTCACACGATGTTCACAAGACTCAATAAAACCCCAGTTAATTGAATTCAGGTTCTCCACAATGAGGCGTGCAGCTGTGAGCCTGGTGGATGAACTGGTAGTGTTCAGTTTGATTGTTAAACCTTTGTTAATAAACCAACTCGTTCTTTACAGCAAAATGTGTAGCTGTGAATTCTTAAGCAAAGAACCCAATGGCTAAAAGAAGGGCACATGGTAATAGAAAACATCATGGTTGACAAGGAATTTGCAGAGACAAATCCAATTAAAACAGAGGCATTCTACACGTTTAAAGGCACTTAACTCACAGGAGCATGGAAAAGGTATTGCATTTAATTGAGGGAGACAAAAATAGTCATAAGATTAGCCAAGCGATCTCTAGAAAAGAAGATGGTGTGTAATTACATAAGAACATAAGAAATAGGAACAAGAGTAGGCCATACGGCCCCTCGAGCCTGCTCCGCCATTCAATAAAATCATGGCTAATCTGAACATGGTAGGCCCCCCCGACCTGTGTGAGAACACCACCGCAGGTCAGGGCTATAAATAGAGCTGGAGCGCCGGGACCTTGAACATCGTGGCGGAGGTGTGGCGAATGAGGGTATGGGGCCCAGAAGAGCCGAGGGCCCAGGGGCAGCACGGATATGTGTGCGCATTAGATCCATGCAGCAGAGCAGGCTTCCAATCGTCCTGGTTAATCCTTGCCACTGGATAAAGGCCTAGCTCTGTCAAGCCCGTGTGGTGGCTGATGTGCAACAGTCACCACACGTTAAAAAAAATCCACGCACAGGCATCTTCCACCCCCTCAACTGGAGTTCAGGACTGGAACATCGGGTCCAACATTGAAACATCTCTGAACTCTCGTGGAAGCAAGTCATCCTCGTTCGAGGGACCGCCTCTGATGATGATGATGATGGCTGATCTGATCATGGACTCAGCTCCACTTCCCCGCCCACTCCCCATAACCCCTTATCCACTTATCGTTTAAGAAACTGTCTATTTCTGTCTTAAATTTACTCAATGTCCCTGCTTCCACAACTCTCTGAGGCAGCGAATTCCACAGATTTACAGCCCTCTGAGAGAAGAAATTTCTCCTCATCGCTGTTTTAAATGGGCGGCCCCTTATTCTAAGATCATGCCCTCTAGTTCTAGTCTCCCCCATCAGTGGAAACATCCTCTCGGCATCCACCTTGTCAAGCCCCCTCATAATCTAACAAGTTTCTATAAGATCACCTCTCATTCTTCTGAATTCCAATGAGTAGAGGCCCAACCTACTCAACCTTTCCTCATAAGTCAACCCCCTCATCTCCGGAATCAATCTAGTGAACCTTCTCTGAACTGCCTCCAAAGCAAGTATATCCTTTCGTAAATATGGAAACCAAAACTGCACGCAGTATTCCAGGTGTGGCCTCACCAATACCCTGTATAGCTGTGGCAAGACTTTTCTGCTTTTATATTCCATCCCCTTTGCAATAAAGGCCAAGATTCCATTGGCCTTCCTGATCACTTGCTGTACCTGCATACTATCCTTCTGTGTTTCATGCACAAGTACCCCCAAGTCCTGCTGTACTGCAGCACTTTACAATCTTTGTCCATTTAAATAATAATTTGCTCTTTGATTTTTTTCAGCCAAAGCGCATGACCTCACACTTTCCAACATTATACTCCATCTGCCAAATTTTTGCCTACTCACTTAGCCTGTCTATGTCCTTTTGTAGATTCTCTGTGTCCTCCTCACTCATTGCTTTTCCTCCCATCTTTGTATCGTCAGCAAACTTGGCTACGTTACACTCAGTCCTTGCAGATTGTTGCAGTAATAGCAAAGGCTTTTTCAGCGATGTCGCTAGCCCATTAAGGACAATAGGGGGCCACTAAAGGATTCTGTAAGGCTGATTTAAACTGATTCTCAGGATATTGCAGAGCTGCTGAATGACTATTTCACACCAGTATATTATTCTGTGGATGATGCTTACGTTCCAGATGAGGGGTGCTCAGAATTAAGTAGCATTATTAATATTAAAATAGATAGTAATGTCATCTTGGATAGATTAAGAAAGCTCAAAATTGATAGGGTCTGGATAATATCCATGTAAGGGTGATTGAGGAGATGGGACAGGTGTTGTGTGAGCCTGTATCTGGGACAGCTGAATAGAGTCGGGGATAGTTCATGCAGTTCCTATGTTCAGAAATGGGGACAAATCAGAGCCAGGAATTTACAGGCCTATCAGCCTGACATCCATTATTAGGAAGATGCTACAAGGGATCATAAGTATTGCCCTTTATGATCACTGGGAAAGGGAAGGAGCCATTAGAAATTCACAACACAGCTTCTGAAAAAATAGGTCATGCCTAACAGAGTTTTTTGACGAATTCACCAGGGTCGTGGATGGGGGAAATCCAGTTGACCTTGTCTACCTAGACTTTCAGAAAGCCTTTGATAAGGTTGCTCACACTAGTTTGCTTCACAAGATGGAATCTGGTGGTGTCAATAGGGATTGGAAAGCCGGATTAGTAATTGGCTCCAATCCCGCAGCCAAAAGGTTGCATTTGACGGATCTGGTTCAGCCTGGAGGTATGTTACTAGTGCTGTCCCTCAGGTATCAGTTCTGGGCCTGCAACTTTTCACAGTCTTTATTAATGGCCAGGACAATGGTGCTGGGAGTTTGGACAGTAAGTTTGCAGGTGACACCAAAATCTGTGCAAGGGTTAAGGAAGCGAGAAGCACCCCCTTGATGTGCTAGAGGAGTGGGACACACAATGACAAATGCCAGTTAATTTAGATAAATATAGTGTCATGCATATTGGTAGAGCCAACACAGAATATACATATCAGTTGCAGGGAACTCCATAGTGAGAGAGGAAGTATTAAGGGGCTTAGCAGCTTTGAAAGGGGACAAATCCCCAGGCCCGGGTGAAATGTATCCCAGGCTGTTAAGAGAAACAAAAGAAGAAATAGCAGAAGCTCTGACCATCATTTTCCACTCTTCTCTGGTTACAGGTATGGTGCTGGAGGACTGCTAACGTTGTACCCTTGTTTAAAGGGATAGGCCGAGTAATTATAGGCCAGTCAGCCTAACCTCAGTAGTGGGAAAATTATTGGAAAAAATTCTGAGGGACAGGATAAATTTTTAATTTAGAAAGACACGGATTAACCAAGAAAAGTCAGCATGGATTTGTCAAGGGAAGGTTGTGTTCGACTAACTTGATTGAATATTTTGAGGAGGTAACAGGGAGAGCAGTGCACTTGATGTAGTGTATATGGATTTTAGCAAGGCTTTGGATAAGGTTCCACATGGCAGACTGGTCACGAAAGTAAAAGTCCATGGGATCCAGGACAAAGTGGCAAGCTGTTTTCAGTAGGGTTCCGCAGGGCTCAGTACTGGATCCCTTGCTTTTTGTGGTGTATATCAATGATTTAGACTTGAATGTAGGGGATATGATTAAGAAGTTTGCAGATGATACTAAAATCAGCTGTGTGGTTGATAATGAAGAAGAAAGCTATAGACTGCAGGAAGATATCAATAAACAGGTCAGGTGGGAAGATCAGTGGCAAATGGAACTTAATCTGCAGAAGTGTGAGGTAATGCATTTGACATCAAGCCACATAAGGAGGTATTAGCACAGGAAGCTTGGTCACGGAGGTAGGTTTTAAGGAGCATCTTAAAGGAGGAAAGAGAGGCGGAGAAGTTTATGGAGGGAATTCCGGAGCATAGTGCCCTGGCAAAAAAATAGAGGACACACTTTCTCCATGAATGGTATTGAAATAGCAGAGGATGAGACTGAAAGAGACATCGGAATCTTAGTAGACTCAACACTAAACAGGTCCAACTAATGCAGAGAGGCAATTCGATGTTGAACAACACATAGCCCAAACGGGAGAACGTAAACCTGAGAAAGCCGTGATCAAACTGTACAGTGCTTTGACCAGACCACACCTTTAATATTCTGTGCATAGGTCATAGAGATGCAAAGGAGGTATCAAATGTTGGAGGCAGTGCAGAGAAGATCCACAAGGTTAATTCCCCAGTGTCAGCGGTCTAAGCAATTACATATAATTTACAGCTCAGATTCAGGCCTTCCGGCCCAAGTGGTCTATATCAGTGTTTATGCTCCACACAATCCTCCTCCCAACGTATTTCATCTAACCATATCTGCATATCCTTCTATTCCTTTCTCGTATGTGTATCTAGCTTCTTATTAATTAATGGGACTGAAAACCGATAAATCCTCTGGACTAGATGGCCTACATCCTAGGGTTTTGAAAGAAGCGGTTATAGAGATATTGGATGCATTGGTTGTCATCTTCCAAAATTCCATAGATTTGAGAATGGTTCCCGCAGATTGGAAGGTAGCTAATGTAACCCCGATATTTAAGAAAAGAGGGAGAGAGAAAACTGGCTGAAGATGGTTGTAAATGCTTCAGCCTTACTGTTTGCAATCACCTGCTGGGCTCCACCATCATTGAGGATGGAGATGATCATGGAGTCTCCTTCTCCCATTAGTTGTTTAGTGGTCCACCACCATTCACGACTGGATGTGGCAGATTGCAGAGTTTTGATCTGATCTGTTGATTGTGGGATTGCTTAGCTCTGTCAATGGCTGCTGCTTCCGCTGTTCTGTGTTACAGCTTCCCCAGGTTGGCACCTCATTTTCAGGTACGCCTGGTGCTGCTCCTGACATGCTCTTCTACATTCCTCATTGAACCAGGGTTAGTTCCGTGCCTTGATGGTGATGGTAGAGTGCAGGATATGCCAGGCCATGAGGTTACAGATTGTGGAGGAATACAATTCTGCTGCTGCTGGTGGCCCTGAGTACCGGTGGGGGCGATGGTTGCTCTGGGGAGTGCAGCCAGAGCCAAGTCCACGGCACCATGGGTGGCTCAGCTGCACAGCGGGGGAGGAAGAAGAATGGAAGAGCTATAGTAGTAGGGGATTCAATAGTCAGGGGAGCAGACAGGTGTATCTGCGGCCGCAGCTGTGACTCCAGGATGGTATGTTGCCTCCCTGGTGCCAGGTTCAAGGATGTCACTGAGCGGCTGCAGGACATTCTGGGGGGAGAGGGTGAACAGCCAGAGGTCGTGGTCCACATCGGTACCAATGACATAGGTAGGAAGAGGGATGAGGTCCTGCAGCAGAGTTTAGGGAGCTAGGAGAGAGATTAAAAAGCAGGACCTCAACGGTAGTAATCTCCGGATTACTCCCAGTGCCACGAGCTAGTGAGTACAGAAATAGGAGGATCGAGCTGATGAATACTTGGCTGGAGAGATGGTGCAGGCAGGAGGGCTTTAGTTTCCTGAGGCATTGGGAACGCTTCTAGGGGAGGTGGGACCTGTACAAGCCGGATGGGTTGCACCTCAACAGAGCCGGGACCAATATCCTCACATGGGGGTTTGCTAGTGGTGTTGGGGAGGGTTTAAACTAGCTTAGCAGGGGGATGGGAACCTGAGAATAGATTCAGTAGGAAGGGGAGTTAGAAAACAAAAATAAAGAAAGTGAGTTTGAAGTAGAGAACATAAGAACATAAGAACATAAGTAGAGAGGAAACAAGTAGGAAAAAAGGGTAAAAAAACAAACTTAAAGGCACTTTGTCTAAATGCACGTAGCATTGGTAACAAAATAGATGAGTTGACGGCACAAATTGAGACAAATGGGTATGATCTGATAGCCATTACAGAGACGTGGTTGCAAGGTGATGAGGACTGGGAATTAAATATTCAGGAGTACTTGACAATCCGGAAGAACAGACAGAAAGGAAAAGGAGGTGGGGTAACTTTACTGATAAAGGATGGAATCACTGCAATAGTAAGAAACAATATTGCCTCAAATGATAAGGGTGTTGAAACAGTTTGGGTGGAGATAAGGAACAATAAGGGGAAAACGTCACTGGTGGGCGTAGTCTATAGACCCCTAACAGTAGCAACTCTGTTGGTCAGAGCATAAACCAAGAAATAGTGGGGGCTTGTAAGAAGGGAACAGCATTAATCTTGAGTGATTTTAACCTCCATATTGATTGGACAAATCAAATTGGTCAGGGTAGCCTTGAGGAGGAGTTCATAGAGTGTGTAAGGGATGGGTTCCTTGAGCAGTACGTAACGGAACCAACCAGGGAGCAGGCTATCTTAGATCTGGTCCTGTGTAATGAGACAGGATTAATAAACAATCTCCTAGTAAAGGATCCCCTCGGAATGAGTGATCATAGCATGATTGAATTTCAAATTGAGATGGAGGGTGAGAAAGTTGGATCTCTAACCAGTGTACTAAGCTTAAATAAAGGAGACTATGAAGGTATGAGGGCAGAGTTGGGTAAAGTGGACAGGGAAAATAGATAAAAGTGTAGGACGGTTGATGAACAGTGGTGTACATTTAAGGAGATATTTCACAACTCTCAAGAAAAATATATTCCAGTGAGGAGAAAAGGGTGTAAGAGAAAAAATAGCCATTCATGGCTAACTGAAGTAATAAAGGACGGTAACCAATTAAAAACAAGGGCATTCAAAGTGGCTAAAACTAGTGGGAGGACAGAAGACTGGGAAGCTTTTAAAAGCCATCAAAGAATGACTAAAGAAATGATTAAGAAAGGGAAGACAGACTATGAAAGTAAACTAACATAAAATATAAAAACAGATGGCAAGAGCTTCTATAGGTATATAAAAAGTAAAAGGGTGGCTAAAGTAAATGTTGGTCCCTTAGAGGACAAGGTGCCACATAAAAGGTTACTGCACAAGATAAAAGTTCACGAGGTTGGGGGTAATATATTAGCATGGATAGAGGATTGGCTAACTAACAGAGAACAGAGAGTTGGGATAAATGGTTCATTCTCTGGTTGGCAACCAGTAACTAGTGGGGTGCCGCAAGGATCAGTGCTGGGACCCCAACTATTTACAATCTATATTAACAACTTGGAGGAAAGGACCGAGTGTAACGTAGCCAAGTTTGCTGACGATGCAAAGATGGGAGGAAAAGTAATGTGTGAGGAGGACACAAGAAATCTGAAAAAGGACATAGGCAGGCTGAGTGAGTGGGTAGAAATTTGACAGATGGAGTATAATGTTGGAAAGTGTGAGGTTATGCGTTTTGTCAGAAAAAAATCAAAGAGCAAATTATTATTTAAAATGGAGAAAGATTGCAAAGTGCTGCAATACAGTGGGGCCTGGGGATACTTGTGCATTAAACACAAAAGGATAGTATGCAGGTACAGCAAGTGATCAGGAAGGCCAATGGAATCTTGGCCTTTATTGCAAAGGGGATGGAGTATAAAAGGAGGGAAGTCTTGCTACAGCTATATAAGGTATTGGTGAGGCCACACCTGGTATACTGCGTGCAGTTTTGGTTTCCATATTTACGAAAGGCTATACTTGCTTTGGAGGCAGTTTAGAGAAGGTTCACAAGGTTGATTCCGGGGATGAGGGGTTTGACTTATGAGGAAAGGTTGAGTAGGTTGGGCCTCTACTCATTGGAATTCAGAAGAATGAGAGGTGATCTTATAGAAACTTGTTAGATTATGAGGGGGCTTGACAAGGTAGATGCAGAGAGAATGTTTCCACTGATGGGGGAGACTAGAACTGGAGGGCATGATCTTAGAATAAGGGGCCGCCCATTTAAAACAGAGATGAGGAGAAATTTTTTCTCTCAGAGGGTTGTTAATCTGTGGAATTCGTTGCCTCAGAGAGCTGTGGAAGCTGGGACATTGAATAAATTTAAGACAGAAATAGGTTGTTTCTTGAGGATAAGGAGTTATGGGGAGCAGGCGGGGAAGTGGTGCTGAGCCAATGATCAGATCAGCCATGATCTTATTAAATGGCGGAGCAGGCTCGAAGGCCTACTCCTGCTCCTATTTCTTATGTTCTTATGCCTAGTTTTGAGCTGCTCGATCTGTTTTGAATCTGTCCCATTTAGCCCGGTGGTAATGCCACACAACACGATGGAGGGTGTCCTCAGTGTGAAGTCCGGACTTTGTCTCCAAAATGACTGTGCGGTGATCACTGCTACCAATGCTGTCATAGACAGAGGCATCTGCGACAAGTAGATTGGTGAGGACGAGGTCAAGTAGGTTTTTCCCTCGAGGTGGTTCTCTCACACAGCAGGCCCAGTCTGGCAGCTTTGTCCTTCAGGACTCGGCCAGCTCGGTCAGTAGTGATGGGGATTGACGTCCTCCACCCAGAGTTCATTCTGTGCCCCTGCTACTCTCTGTGCTTCTTCCAAGTAGTGTTCAACATGGAGGAGTACTGATTCATCAGCTGTGGGAGGGCGATAGGTGGTAATTAATTTGATATGGATATAAGAGTATGATAATGCATTTCTAGAAGAAAGTAACAAGCGGCAGTATATACCCAAGGGAAAGATGCTGAAGGGAGTGGATGAGCAGCGATACATACCTAGGGCTCAATTTTGCCAGAGTTATGCCCATTTTTCTAAGCCAGAAATGCACCAGAAATAATTTGCCAACGTTTCCCCGATCCATTATTCGAATTTGGTGTTGCTTAGCATGTCCAGTCGCCTCGGGGGGTGGAGTCTGCTGTCTGCATCGAAAAACAATGCCGCACCTTCTGCGCAAGCGCGGAAAAAAAAGTGACGATTTTGACGTCGTTGCAATGAGCACACATGCGCAGTACAGCTCCGAGTTGACAATCGGCCATTTTTAAAGAGCCCATTGTATGTGTGAGATGGAATGCTGTGTGAGAGCATTGGAAAAACCGCAGCTGCAATACAAGATGCAATGCAGTGCAAGGACCAATAATTTTTGCAGGATGAAGTGGAGGCACTAGTTACTGTGATTGAGAACAGATTGCAGGAGCTGGATACCAGAAGAGGTCACATTAAAGTTCCATCAAAAGAAATGAAGAAACTCTGGAACCAAGTTGCAGAAGATTACTGTGCAATGGTGACCAGCCCAAGGTCTGGAGGCCGGTATAAAAAGAAGTGGCAGGACCTTGGTCAAGTAGTTAGTGTAAGTAATATTTTCATTTATTCAATGGAATTGCAATTGTAAATGTGACCATTTTATGTCCCACCCAGCAGAAAGATACCCTTTTTAAAAAGTTAGGATTTCATCTTTGCAGAGAAAGGTGGCACATAATAAAAGGGAAATAACCCGAACAGGAGGAGACCCGGCAAATCTGCATCCACTGACACCCTTGGAAGAGAGGGTCGCTGTTTTGATGGATCCTACCTGGAGAAAAGCAACCACCACTGCACAAGGTGGGCCCACACTCGCGGGAGAGGGTAAGTCCTGCAAATTCATCGTGTTCCTTCAAATCAGCCTGCTCACTGCGCTGTGTGAGCCTACTCATGCCACCCACCCTGCCCCCTCCTCTGCTGCTAATCATTTGACTGTTCTGTTATATTTTGCAGAACTTGAGGCCAACCCTGATAATGCAGAAGAAGATTCAGACACGGACGAGCCTGAAGAGGAGAACATCGTCCAATCCTACCTTCCAGACCAAGAGCATGGGGGGGGGGGAGGGTATGGAGTTGGATGAAGCTCCCACTGTCATACTGACTTTGGGGGAGGTGCCACTCATTGTGGTGACAGCCCCTTCCGTGACTCGTGGTTTGAGTGCTGGTGGGACATTCCATGGTTTCCCACGTTCCGAAGTTGCGAGTCCCAGTGGTGTGGTGCAGTGAGGCACACCCAGGGCCCCACCATCCCAGACTGCGGGTTCCAGAGGTGGGGTGCAGCGAGGCACACCCGTGGGGAGGAGAGGAAGGAGAGCTCGACCGGGCTCTCCTGAGATGCAGGATCGAACAGATGTGGTTCAGCTGATGTCATTGAGTACAGAGAGCATTGACCTTACCCGATCACTCCTGGACGCCATCAGTTGGGTGAGTGATGAGGTAGTGGGACTGTCGGGAGAAGTAACAGCAATGCCATGAGAAATGGGAATGATGTCCATGACCATCAGTGAGGGAATAGTGACCATGAGGGAAGGAATGTCAGAGGTAGCTGATGCACTGTCAGTAACCATCAGGGAAGGAAGATCAGAGATGGTGCAAACCATGTCACTGACCATGAGGGAGGGAATGTTGCAGGTAGTTCAGACAGTTTTGCTCAACATGAGGGAGAGAATGTTGCAGGTCGTTGAGACACTGTCAGGGCACATGAGCGATGGCATGTTGGAGTTGTTAGCTGCTGCAATAAGGGAACACGGCCAGACACCATGCCCATTGACAGAATCAACTGTCGCTCCCACTTCAATCCCCACACCAGCCTCTGAAGAGCCCAAAGCCGGGCCTTCCAACTTGCCGCCTGCCGCCGATGCCCCCCCCCTCCCCCCCCCCCCCCCGCCCCAACAGGTGCACAGTACCCGAGATCTTAGAAAGAATAAGCTTGGTACCGAGCCCAGAAACACTGTGCCACCGCCTGCGGGCAGGGGTGGTGGAGTCACCAAGAACAAGTGCGGCGTGCGGTCTTAGAATAAGGTGGAGGAGAGATGGGTGCAGCCTTTCTTTGCTACTGTTGTTGTTGTTGTTATTATTGTTGTTACTGTTGTAACTGTTCTCAAATTAAAAGTTTTTTTGTAAATTATGTAAATTTACAAGTTTAAAAGTTCGTAAGTGATCTTAAAAGTTTTTAAGTGATCTTAAAGAGTGATCTTAAAGTAAAATTTGATACAAGAATAATTTTATTAAAGTTAAGTTAAGTACAAAAGAACTATTTGTTAAACTTTTGAATAAAATATATTTTACATTAAAACTGCATCATTTCCATTATTTGTTCCATTAACACAACACAACATTATGGAACAGCTCCAAACAGTAAACATGGTCCATATGGAATAGTTGTCACTGAGTCCTCAGGCATCAGTAAAGCGTTCACGTATGAGCTGCTGGAGCAAGGCTCGAGCAATCATTAAAGGAGCACGATGGCCCGCTCTCCTCCGCCGCCGTGCTCTGGCTTCAGGCACTTGCATGGCTTCCTCATTATCGTCGCCTTCCTCCTGCTCATCACCTGTATCTTCCTCAGCATTATCATCAGCCACTCTCACCACAGGTGGGTCTTCTCCTATCAGGTACTGCTGCCTCATGATGGCTAAGTTATGCAGCATGCAATCACTCAGGTGGAGGTACAGACTCCTGTCTCAATATACCTGAGGTGGGTAAGGCCCCCTGCCCAGCACCCTACGGGCTCTGATATTCCTGATGCGATGACGTCGAATCAATTGTCTCCTACGGAGCACCATGATGCAGAAGGCTCGCACAAGGTATGGCATTGTCAGTATTGCCCCCATACTTAAATTTAACCTTGGAAAGAAGCTCAAAACGGCAGGAAAGCAGGCAGGACAGGTTCACAGTCCTCTCTCTCCCCAAGGTCTGTATGGATGGACCACATCCAAGGTCTTGTGACTTCTCCCCCCCACCCCCCTTTAATAAATCGCAGTCTTATGACTTCTCTCTCCGCCCCCCCCCCCCACCACCACCACCATCACCGCCACACTCATTGCAGTCTTCAGAAGCCTCCCGATCGGCACCTCTCTCTCTCTCTCCTCCCTCCCCCTCCCTCCCTCCCATGGCTTCTTTTGTAGCCGAGCCCCAGTCCGCTGTGTCCGGTTGCGAGGCCGATTCTGACGGTCAAAGCTACAACCCTCCAGCTCTGCTTCAAGACATTCGGTGGTGGCATGTGAGTGAGTAAAAAAATGAGAAAACTTCTGAAATTAAACAAATTTACATATACTACGTTGACAGGTAAAAAAGTTGAACTTTATTATTGATTTTTACAGTGTTCTTGACTCCCTCCAAAATTTTCGATTTAAAAACAATGGCATCTTTCAGCGCAGATTTGTCAATGTGCGCTGGTGTTCTGAAGTACCCAGAAGGTTTTTCGGCAGTGGCCAGATACGCCGATCTAGGAGAAAAAGATGTTGGCCAAACTGCGAAAAATTATAAAAACCGGCACAGACATGATGTAAATAAAAACTGGCCTAGAAAAATCGTCACTAAGTCAGATCCCCCTAAGATCGCAGGGGAAACTTGGAAAAAAATAATAGGACAAAAAAAACAGCGCTCATGACCCAGGAAAATTGAGCCCCTAGGGTTTCAAATGCACAATTTGCTGAAAGTGAGTATAGGTAAATAAAGCAAAAAAGGAACAGCAGCGTTTTGGTTTGCTACATGAAGCAGGGAGGGTACGATCTGTGGGGGCTCTTCCAATCTCCCACCATCCAGATCGAATGGGTAACGAGTTGATCTGGCCTGAGGTTTGGGCAATCGGTTGGGAGCTGAGCTGGTCTGGAGTCTGGGCTGGGGGTTGGAGCTTGGAGGTCGGGCTGAGGTTTGGGGGGTCTGGGCTGAGGTTTGTGATGGGTCTGGGGGTCTGGGCTGAGGTATGGGTCTGGGGGTCTGGACTGATGACTGGAGTCTGGGTTGAGGTCTGGGATCTGGGCTGAGGTCTGGGGTCTAGAGTCTGGGGTATGGGGTCTGGGCTGATATCTGGGAATCTGGGCTGATGTCTGGTGTCTGGGCTGATGTCTGGAGTCTGGGATGGGGTCTGGGCTGGGGGTCGGAGCTTGGACATCAGGCTGAGGATCGGGTCTGGGCTGATGTCTGGTGTCTGGGCTGGTGTCTGGGCTGATGTCTGGAGTCTAGGCTGGCGTCTGGGATGAGGTCTGGAGTCTGGACTGGGGTCAGGGGGCTAGGGTCTAGGGGCTGGAGTCTGGGGGTCTGGTCTGGGGCCTGGAGTCTGGGCTGATGTCTGGAGTCTGGGCTGATATCTGCAGTCTGGTCTGGGCATCTGGGCTGGGGTCTGGGGGTCCGGGCTGGGCTCTGGGCTGAGGTCTGGGGGTCTGGGCTGGGGGTCTGGGCTGGGAGGTCTGGGGGTCTGGGCTGGGAGGGTCTGGGGTGGGGGGTCTGGGGGTCTGGGCTGGGGCGTCTGGGTTGGGGGTCTGGAGTCTGGGCTGGTGGTCTGGGTTGGGAGATCTGGGGGTCAGGGCTGGGGGGGATGGGAGTCTGGGGGTCTGGGCTAAGGGTCTGGACTGGGAGGTCTGGGGGTCAGGGCTGGGGGGTCTGGGGGTCTGGGCTGAGGGTCTGGGCTGGGAGGTCTGGGGGTCAGGACTGGGGGGGTCTGGGCTGGGGGTCGAGTCTGGGTTGGGGGTCTGGGCTGGGAGGTCTGGGGATCAGGGCTGGGGGGTCTGGGCTGGGGGTCTGGGCTGGGAGGTCTGGGGTTCAGGGCTGGGGGGTCTGGGGGTCTGGGCTGGGGGTCTGGGGGTCTGGGCTGGGGGTCTGGACTGGGGACTGGGGGTCTGGGCTGGGGTCTGGACTCTGGTTCTGTCTCGGTGCGGGAGGGGAGGGATGGAGTGACGGAGGCGGACCGCAGGCTTCAGTCTAACTGGTCCCGGAGTCAGTCGGCTGCCGGAGCGGGTCTGCCGGAGCCGGAGCCGCTTCTCCCGGTGCAGCCGGTGTGTGTCGGAGGGCGGAGCCGATGGGAACCAAACACTCGTCCCGGTGCCTGTTCCGCCGGGCGGCCAGAGTGGGCGAGAGCGAGAGAGCGGAGGTGAGAGCGAGAGAAGATCGGGAGGGTGGCGGTCTGGTCCCGGTCCCGGGGACTCACCGGCGGAGCTGCCCGTTCACAGCCGCTGCTCCCGGTGCCGCTTTATTATTGATGCGGTTGACAACGGGTCGGGTCGGGTTACCGCCGGGTTCGGGCGGGTTACCGCCGGGTCGGGGGTTTAGCGCTGGGTTCGGGCGGTTTGCAGAAGTGGGTTGTTTGTGGAGCCGAAGCGGAGCCGCTGTCCGCGGTCCTGAATCGGCAGCAATGCGGCCGGATCTTGGTGAGCAAAGTTGTAACTTTGATGACATACTGGGGAGGGTGGAGCGCGAGTTTGTACAATTATTGTTGAATTATCGGCACTGAGCAAAGTATCTGATCATGAAACCACGCCGGGTGCACTTTAACTGCGAGCCGCCTGTTCCGGAGCGAAACGCCGCTGCGATCTGGGGCGAGGAGGCTATTCATAGACCCGAGAATCACATTCACACATTCATGCACCGGCAGCACAACTTCTGTCACATTCACGGCGAACTCATGCTGAGCATTTATTCATTTCAACCGAAGCCTTCCGATCTGAAGCGATTGCTCACACATTCTGACCCAGATCTTCACTTTGGTCACAGATGCAGAAAAAACATTGAGACTAAATTTATGCCCCATTTTGGCGAAGAAAAAACTGATGTTCGGCCAAAAATATTCACAGGACTTAGCAACGAGACCACTTTGTTAAATATAGCGTTGGGTTTGGTTGAAAGCATTAGTAGAGTTGGAGGGGCTGATCTTGGTGGATATGAATGGATAATATTTTTCCTTCAGACAGGTGAATTGTTTTTACATCGGATATTTGGCCCAACCAGTCTATGCCGATGTTTGTGCTCCACTCGAAACTCCTCCCTTTCCTCATCTAAATCTATCAGCACAATTCTCTATTCCTTTCTCCCTCATATGCTTGTCTAGCCTCCCCTTAAATGCATCGATACTATTCGCTTCAACCACTCCCTGTGGTAGCGAGTTCCACATTCTCACCACTCTCTGGGTAAAGAAGTTTCTCCTGAATTCCCTATTCCTATATTAATGGCCTTTAGTTTTGCTCTTCCCCATGTCTACTCTATCAAAACCTTTCATGATTTTAAAAACCTCTATTAGGTCACCGCTCAGCCTTCTCATTTCAAGAGAAGAGACCCAGCCTGTTCATCCTTTCCTGAAAGGTATACCTTTGCAGTTTTGGTATCATCCTTGTAAATCTTCTCTGCATCCTCTCTAGTGCCTCCATTATTCTTTTTATAATATGGTGACCAGAATTACACACAGTATTCCAAGTGTGGTCTAACCAAGGTTCGATACAAGTTTAGCATAACTTCTCTACTTTTCAATTTGCTTCCTCGATTAATAAACCCTAGTGCTTGGTTGTCTTTTTTAATGGCCTTGTTAGCCTGTGTCAATACTTTCAGTGATTTGTGTATTTGTACTCCGAGATCCCTTTGCTCTTCTACTCCATTTAGATTTTTAATTTCCAAGTAATATGTGACCTCCCTATTTATCGTATCAAAATGTCATACCTCACATTTATTTGTGTTGAATTTCATTTGCCAATTTTATTGCAAGTTTATTCATATTTTCTTGTAATTTGTTGCAATCCATCCAGACCAGGGTTTTTTAGCCTCTTTGCGTTTCATTAGTGTATTTAGTATATTGCCTCATTTTATTTTAAATGCAGTTAATTCATTATTAACCTTATCATCCGATGTCATCTCCACCTGTTCTATCTCCCTGGTAAATACTGAAGCAAAGTCATTATTTAATATTTCTGCCATCTCTCTATCGCTGCCTGTGGTATTATCCTGTCCATCCCTTAGTGGTCCTATTCCCATCCCGACCTTCCTTTTCTTATTTATATGCCTGTAAAGTATTTTACTATTTTGTTTTATGTTCCTTGATAATTTACTTTCATAGTTCCTCTTTGCCTTCCTAATTTTTTTTAACTTCTCTCCTAATCCCTTTTATTTGTTTGAAAATATTTTGAGATGTCTTTGATGATCAAAGATTTCAAGATTACCAAAGGTAGAAACATTCATTCGTACCTTCAAGATAAAGCACTGACTTACTGAGGCTGCAAAGTGCATAATCATAAAATGACACAGCACAGAAGGAGACCATTCAGCCCACCATGCATGTATCTGCTCATTGAAAGAGCTATCCAATTAGTCCCATTCCCGTGTTCTTTCCCTAGCCCTCAATTTTTTTCTTTTCGAGTATTTATCGAATTCCCTTTTGAAAGTTACTATTGAATCTGCTTCTGCCGCCCTTTCAGGCAGAACAGTCCAGATCATAAAAACTCACTGCATATTTTATTTTCCTCATGTCACCCCTGGTTCTTTTGCAATCACCTCTCCTAAATCTGTGTCCTCTGGTTACCGAATCGTTTGCCACTGGAACAATTTCTCCTTATTTACTCTATCAAGACCCTTCAAGATTTTGAACACATCTAACAAATTTTCCTTTAACCTTCTCTGTACTAAGGAGAACAACCCCACCTTCTCCAGTCTCGCCACTTAATTGAAGTTTTTCATCCCTGGTACCATTCTAGTAAATCTCCTCAGCGTCATCCCTAAGACCTTAACATCCTTCCGAAAGTGTGGTGCTCAGAATTGGACACAATACTCCAACTAAGGTCTAACCAGTGATTTTTAAAGGTTTAACATAACTTCCTTGTTTTTGTACTCTATGCCTCTGTTTATAAAGCCAAGGATCCCATATACTTTTTTTTACAGCCATCAAACGTGTCCTGACACATTGAAAGATTTGTGTACATATACCTCAGGTCTCTCTGTTCCTGCATCCACTTTAAAATTGTACCATTTAGATTATATTTCTCTCCTCGTTCTTTCTACCAAAATATATCACTTCACACTTCTCTGTTTTAAATTTCTTCTGCCATGTGTCTACCCATTTCACCAGCCTGTCTATGTCCTCCTGAAGTCTGTTATTATGTTCCTCACTGTGTCATCTGCAAACTTTGAAATTATGATCTGTATGCCCCAGTCCAATACATATTAAGAGCAGTGATCCTAATACTGACGCATGGGGAACAGTCCTGTACACATCTCTCCAGTCTGATAAATACCTGTTCACCGCTACTCTCTGCATTCTTCCCATTGCAAATTTTGCACCAACACTATCACTGGCCCTTTAAACACATGGGCTTCAATTTTGCGAACAAGTCCATTATGTGGCGCTTTATCAAACACCTTTTGAAAGTCTATGCACACAACCTCAACCGCACTACCCTCATCAACCCTCTCCATTACTACTTCAAAGAACTCAAATCATGTCAGTCAAATACGATTTGCTTCTCCAAATCCATGCTTGCTTTCATTTATAAAAACAGATAGTAAGAGTTTCTACAGATATATTAAAAGTAAAGGAGTAGCTAAAGTAAACGTTGGTCCCTTAGAGGAGGAGACAGAGGAATTAATAATGGAGAACAAGAAAACGGCAGAGATTTTGTATCGGTCTTCACGGTAGAAGACACTAAAAACATCCCAATAATAGATTATCAAGGGGCTATAGGGAGGGGGGAACCTGAAACAATCACTATCACTAAAGAAAAAGTAATTGGTAAAATAATGGACTAAAGATGGACAAGTCCCCTGGACCTGATGGCCTGCATCTGAGGGTCATAAAAAAAAGTGGCTGTAGAGATAGTGGATGCATTGGTTGCAATCTACTAAAATTCCCTGGATTCTGGAGAGGTCCCAGCGGATTGGCAAACCGCAAATGTAATGCCCCTGTTTAAAAAAGGAGGGAGACAGAAAGCAGGAAACTATAGACCAGTTAGCCTAACATCTGTTGTTGGGAAAATGCTGGAGTCCATTATTAAGGAAGCAGTATCAGGACATTTGGAAAAGCATAATACAGTCAAGCAGAGTCAGCATGGTTTTATGAAAGGGAAATCAAGTTTGACAAATTTGCTGGCGTTCTTCGAGGATGTAACGAGCAGGGTGGATAAGGGGGAACCAGTGGATGTGGTATATTTGGATTTCCAGAAGGCATTCAATAAGGTGCCACATAAAAGATTACAGCACAAGATAAGAGCTCACGGGGTTGGGAGTAATATATCAGCATGGATAGAGGATTGGCTAACTAACAGAAAACAGAGAGTTGGGATAAATGATTCATTTTCCGGTTGGCAAACAGTAATTAGTGGGGTACCACAGGGATCGGTGCTGGGTCCTCACCTATTTACAATCTATATTAATGACTTGGATGAAGGAACCGAGTGAAATGTAACCAAGTTTGCTGATGATACAAAGATGGGTGTGAAAGCAAGTTATGAGAAGGACACAAAAAATCTGTAAAGGGATATAGACAGGCTAAGTGAGTGGGCAAATATTTAGCAGATGGCTACCACTTCCCTTGGACACTAAAGCAGGCAAGAGGGGCAGTTACGGCAGAGTGCTACACAATGTCTAGTGCAGTGCTTCCAGGATCGGAGGCTCCTTCCCTCCCTTGAAGGGAAGGGCCATCTCTGCAGGTGCTGCATTAAATCGATGTCCCTCCTCACCAACGGCAGCCGCGATCGACAACGATCAGCCCCAAGCATTCTAACAGAGTGCAGGGCTGATCAATCGCGGCAGAAGAAAATGCCACAGAAAATGACCTAAGAGTTGCAAAAAAATGTTCACTTACCTCACCAGCAATCCCTTTAACTACCGCTCCTCAAGCCGCCAGCCAACCTGCAGCTGCTGGTGTTGATGCCTGGCGATGTTGTAGGGGGCAGAACCAAAGTCTGCAGCTGGGGTGGTACCTTGGCGCTGCTCACCAGATAATGTCATGATCTCCGAGGCGCACGTGATCAACCAGCTCCGTTGGGCGGGTCACATTGTCTGCATGCTCGACACGAGACTCCCAAAGCAAGCGCTCTACTTGGAACTCCTACATGGCAAGCGAGCCCCAGGTGGGCAGAGAAAATGTTTCAAGGACACCCTCAAAGTCTCCTTGATGAAGTGCAACATCCCCACCGGCACCAGGCAGTCCCTGGCCCAAGACTGCCCTAAGTGGAGGAAGAGCATCCAGGAGGGCGCTAAGCACCTGAAGTCTCATCGCCGAGAGCATGCAGAAAGCTATTGCAGGCAACGGAAGGAACGTGCGGCAAACCAGACTCCCCACCCACCCTTTCCTTTAATGACTGTCCCACCTGTGACAGAGACTGTAATTCCCGCATTGGACTGCACAGTCACCTGAGAACTCACTTTTAGAGTGGAAGCAAGTCTTCCTCAATTTTGAAGGACTGCCTATGATGATGAAGATGATGCATGTGATCGTGGCACTAGCGGTTACTGCTACCGCAAACCTCCATGGCAAATTCACGGGCGTCGGTACTCTCGCCGTGCCCGGTCGCATAGCTAGTAGTGTCCCGTTATCGCCCCTCGGAGGTGCAAAGGAGGCCAATTTCTCCCCCTATATCTTTAGTCATCCAGGAAGCTCTAGCTTCAGATGCCCTTCCTGTCCCCCTGATTGGAATGTGTCTGTTCTGTACCCAAACCATCTCCTCTTAAAGACCTCCCATTGCACATTTACGGTTTAACCTGCCAATCTTTGATTCCAGTCCACTTGGGCCAGATCCCCATTCAACTCACTTAAATTAGTGGAGTGATTATCTACACAAACACTTTTGCGGTCTTCTGCGCATGCGCGCGGTATCCAGAGGCCGTGCATGCACAGTACCCAACGGTTAGGGCCTGCAACATGGGCCACGCTTTCTTCAGCTTCATAATGAGGTTGTCACTGGATTGGATGGTGGCCGGGTGGGAAGAGAGAGGAAATTGAAGGTGGGAGAGAGAGAGAGAGGGATCAGAGGAGGGAGAGAGAGGGATCGGAGGGGGAGAGAAAGAGGGATCAGAGGGGGGGAGAGAGAGAGGGAGTGAGGGGGGGAGAGAGAGAGGGATCAGAGGGGGGAGAGAGAGAGGAAACGAGAGCACTACCTCCTTACTCATTGGGCAGGAAACATACTGATCAAGAAAGTTCTCTTGCACACATTTCAGGAATTTTTCTCCTTTGTTGTCCTTAACACTTATTTTCCCAGTTTAGATTCGGATAATTGAAGTCCCACTTTATCATTACTCCGTAGTTCTTGCATCTTTCTGAAATTTGCTTTCAAATTTACTCCTCTATTTCCTTCCCACTATATGGTGCCCCAACCATCAGCCCAAATTTACTTTGTGATATTCTAACTCAGTGCATATGCAGCCCAGTTAAAAATGTCAACATTCTAACCGTGGGCAGTTCTGAAGCCTGTGAGAACATTTGTGATGATGCAAAAAAATTCTCATTACCAGATGTAAGAATTTTTTGTTCTCAATGATATTTTAGAACTCAAGAATTTCTGAATGTTTAATGAGGTGATATTATGGAAGAGATGGGACCTCGGTGACCTGAATCATTTGGATAATTTCATTTCCATTTCTCACTTCAATAAAAACTGTTTTTCAAACCATCTGTGCAGCTAAGAAAAGGCTATATTCAGTCATCATTGCAATTAATATAAATTACAGCTATTTGGTTAGGGACTTGTAAGAAAATATGTTGATGAAAGATAAATACCTTAATTAAGGAAAAAAAGGACATGCATTTATATTGCGCCTTTCATGACTTCCGGACATCTCGAAGCGCTTTACAGGCAATGAAGTACTTTTGGAGTGTAGTCACTGTTGAAATGTAGGAAATGCGGCAGCCAATGTGCGCACAGCAAGCTCCTACAAACAGCAATGTGATAATGACCAGATAATCTGTTTTTTGTTATGTTGATTGAGGGATAAATATTGGCCAGGACACCGGGGAAATCTCCCCTGCTCTTCTTTGAAATAGTGCCAAGAGATTTTTTATGTCCACTTGAGAGAGCCTCGTTTTAATATCTCACCTGAAAGACGGAAGTTCCGACAGTGCAGCATCCCGTCAGCACTGCACTGGAGTCTCGGCCTAGATTTATGTGCAAAAATTGCTGGAGTGGGACTTGAACCCACAACCATCTGACGCAGAGGTGAAAGTGCTACCCACTGAGCCACGGTTGACACTAATTAAGACACACAGGAACCTATTATTTGATACACCGCATCATTACACTTCCCTAAACCAAATATTGATATATTGTGGCAATAATTAGAAATTAGCAACTTAAATCCCCTCAGATTTTGTTCAAGCACAAATTAACATTAATATAATTCTCCAATAGTTATGGGTAATATTAGACAGTTATTCAGTGTAATCCTTCAGCAGAAAATGCACCAAACTGGTACACAAGAACATAAGAACATAAGAAATAGGAGCAGGAGTAGGCCATTTGGCGCCACGAGTTTGCTCCGCCATTCAATAAGAACATGGCTGATCTGATCATGGACTCAGCTCCACTTCCCTGCCTGCTCCCCATAGCCCTTTATTCCCTTATCGCTCAAAAATCTGTCTATCGCCACCTTAAATATATTCAATGACCCAGCCTCCACAGCTCTCTGGGCAGAGAATTCCACAGATTTACAACCCTCCTCATCTCAGTTTTAAATAGGTGGCCCCTTTTTCTGAGACTATGTCCCCTAGTTTTAATTTATCCTATGAGTGGAATTATCCTCTCTGCATCCACCTTGACGCGTCCCCTCATTATCGTATATGTTTCGATAAGATCACCTCTCATTCTTCTGAACTCCAATGATTATAGGTCCAACCTACTTAGCCTATCTTCTTAAGTCAACCCCCTCATCTCTGAAATCAACCTAGTGAACCTTCTCTGAACAGCCTCCAATGCAAGTACATCCTTCCTTAAATACAGAGACCAAAACTGTACCCAGTACTCCAGGTGTGGCCTCACCAATACCCTGTACAGTTGTAGCAGGACTTCTCTGCTTTTGTACTTCACCTCCTTTGCAATAAAGTCCAACATTCCATTTGCCTTCCTGATTACTTGCTGTACCTGCATATTAACATGTTGTGTTTCATGCACAAGGACCCCCAGGTCCCTCTGCAGCACTTTGTAACTTTTCTCCATTTAAATTATAATTTGAATTTTTATTTTTTCTGCCAAAGTGGATAACCTCACACATTCCCACATTATACTCCAGCTGCCAAATTTTTGCCCACTCACTTAGCCTGTCTATATCCCTTTGCAGATTTTTTGTGTCCTCCTCACAAGTTGCTCTCCCACACATCTTTGTATCATCAGCAAACCTGGCTACATTGCACTCGGTCCCTTCATCCAAGTCATTAATATAGATTGTAAGTAGTTGAGGCCCCAGCACTGATCCCTGTGGCACCCCACTAGATACTGTTTACCAACCGGAAAATGACTCATTTATCCCGACTCTCTGTTTTCTGTTAGATAGCCAATCCTCTAACCATGCTAATATATTACCCCCAACCCTGTGAACTTTTATCTTGTGCAGTAGTAATCTTTTATGTGGCACCATTTTGAATGCTTTCTGGAAATCCAAATACACCACATCCACTGGTTCCCCCTTATCCACCCTGCACATTACATCCTCAAAGAATTCCAGCAAATTTATGAAACATGATTTCCCTTTCATAAAACCATGTTGAATCTGCTTGATTGAATCATGCTTTTCCAAATGTCCTGCTGCTGCTTCCTTAATAATGGACTCCAGCATTTTCCCAATGATAGATGTTAGGCTAACTGGTCTATAGTTTCCTACTTTCTGTCTCCCTTTTTTAAATAGGGGCGTTACATTTGCGGTTTTCCAATCTGCTGGGACCTCTCCAGAATCCAGGGAATTTTGGTAGATTGCAACCAATGTATCCACTATCTCTGCAGCCACTTCTTTTAAGATCCTCGGATGTAAGCCATCAGGTCCAGGGGACTTGTCCACCTTTAGTCCCATTATTTTACCGAGTACTACTTCTTTCTCGATAGTGATTGTATTAAGTTTTAGTGTCTTCTACCGTGAAGACCGATACAAAATATTTGTTCAAAGTCTCTGCCATTTCCCTGTTCCCCATTATTAATTCCCCAGTCTCATCTTCTAGGGGACCAACATTTACTTTAGCCACTCTTTTCCTTTTTTATGTATCTGTAGAAACTCTTACTACCTGTTTGTATATTTCATGTTAGTTTGTTTTCATAATCTATCTTCACTCTCTTTATAATTTTTTTACTTGTTCTTTGCTGGCTTTTAATAGTTTCCCAATCCTCTTGCCTCCCAGTAGTCTTGACCACTTTGTATGCCTTTGTTTTAGATTTGGTACCATCCCTTATTTCCTTAGTTAGCCACGGATGGTTATCCCTTCTCTTACAGTCTTTTCTTCTCATTGGAATATATTTTTGTTGAGAGTTATGAACTATCTCCTTAAATGCCTGTCACTGCTCATCAACCGTCCAGCACTTTAATCTATTCTCCCAGTCCACTTTAGCCAATTCTGTCTTTGTACCTTTGTAATCTCCTTTGTTTAAGCTTGGACACTGGTTTGAGATCCACCTTTCTCACCCTCCAACTGAATTTGAAATTCGACCATATTATGGTCACTCATTCCTAGAGGATCCTTTACTAGGAGATGGTTTATTAATCCTGCCTCATTACACAGTACCAGATCTAAGATAGCCTGTTCCCTGGTTGGTTCCGCAATGTACTGTTCAAGGAAACTATCCCGGATACACTCTATGAACTCTTCCTCAAGGCTACCCTGGTCAATTTGCTTTGTCCAATCAATATGAAGGTTAAAATCACCCATGATTATTGCCGTTCCTTTTTTACAAGCCTCCATTATTTCTTGATTTATACTCCGTCCAACAGTGTTAGGAGGCCTATAGACTACACCCACTAGCGACTTTTTCCCCTTATTATTCCTCATCTCCATCCAAACCCATTCAAATCTTGATCCTCTGAGCCAATATCGTTTCTCACTAACGCACTGATCTCATCCTTTATTAACAGAGCTACCCCACTTTTTTCTTTCTGTCTCTCCTTCCGAATTGTCAAATACCCCTAAATATTTAGTTGCCAGCCTTGGTCACCTTGCAACCACGTCTCTGTAATGGCTATCAGATCATACCCATTTGTATCTATTTATAATCAAGCTTAAAATTGGCAAAGACTAAGAAAGCTTACATTGCTGTAAGTATCCATTTAAAAAGGAGACCCAATCAGTATCTAATTAAACATCTTGTATCTAGCGAGCATCTGTTATGTTATGCCAGAAAATCTCACACCTGAATGAACTACACCTCGGGGCAAGAGACTGCAAAGCATTAGACATCCAGAGGGCAACATAAGGATTTATTTGTTAGATTACCAGTTAAATATCTGATTGACTAAATGTGAAGAAATCAAATGCAGTTTGATGCATTTGGTAAGTACCAGTGAGGAACGAATAAGTGACAGAAACTGGTACAATCAAATTGCTTATTGTCTTTTTTGAAATTATTGGTCTGAATTGGTGAGGCAGGAGCTGACCAATCAAATAGTTGACTACATTGTGAAATCGGTTTGAGCTGTCGCCTTGAATTTTTCAAAACCACCTTAAAATTTACAAGTAAAAGTAAAACATAAAAAAACAATAAAAATAAACAATTCAGAATAAAAATGGTAAGTCTTACCAGTAATGTTGCCTGTATTGCGTTGTAAATCTTTGAGGAAACGTGTACAGCAGTGTCCTGGAGAATCATGAGGGAAATCATGTTTGACAAATCTGTTAGAGTTTTTGAGGCTGTAACTAGCATAATAGATAAGGGGGAACCAGTGGATGTGGTGAATTTGGATTTTCAGAAGACATTCGATAAGGTACCACACAAGAGGTTATTAAGCACAATTAGGGCTCATGGGATTGGGGGTAATATGGATTGAGGATTGGTTAACGGACAGAAAACAGAGCGTAGGAATAAACGGGTCATTTTCGGGTTGGCAGGCCGTCACTAGTGGGATGCCGCAAGGATCAGTGCTTAGGCCTCAGGTATTCAAACTCTATATCAATGATTTGGATGAGGGGATCAAATGTAATATATCCAAGTTTGCTGATGATAAACAGCTATGTGGGAATAGTAAGTTGTGAGAATGATGCAAAGAGGCTTCAAGGTGATATAGACAGGCTAAGTGAATGGGCAAGAACATGGCAAATGGAATATCATGTAGAGAAATGTGAAGTTATCCACTTTGGTAGGAAAATTTGAAAAGCAGAGTATTTTTTTTAAATGGTGAGAGATTGGGAAATGTTGGTGTTCAGAGGGACCTGGGTGTCCTTGTACACGAATCACTGAAAGTTAACATGCAGGTACATCAAGCAATTAAGAAAGCAAATCGTACTTTGGCCATTATTACAAGAGGATTTGAGTATAAGAATAAATACGTCTTACTGCAATTATATAGGTCCCTGGTGAGACCACACCTGGCATATTGTGTACAGTTTTGATCTCCTTACCTAAGGAAGGATATACTTGCCAAAGAGGGAGTGCAACGAAGGTTCACCAGACTGATTCCTGGGATGGGGGGATTGCTCTATGAGGAGAAATTGAGTATATTCTCTAACGTTTAGAAGGAGAGGTGATCTCATTGAAACATACACATTTCTTACAGGGCTTGACAGTGTAGATGAAGGGAGGATGTTTCCTCTGGCTGAGGAGTCTAGAACCAGGGGTCACAGTCTCAGAATAATGGATTGGACATTTAGGACTGAGATGAGGAGAAATGTCTTCACTCAGAGGGTGGTGAATCTTTGGAATTCTCTACCCCACAGGGTTATGGAGGCTCAGTCATTGAGTATGTTCAAGGCAGAGCTCGATAAATGTTTGCATATTAAAGGAATCAAAGGATATGCTCCTATTTCTTATGTTCTTATGTAACGTTAGTTTTGTGGTGGCTTTTATTGTTGCACTGTGACCAAGCGGACGTTGTGATGGCCAGTAACAGAGGACTATTGATGAATATAGAATTGGGGTTGCATTTACTGGTACCACATTTGGATGAGTCAATCACAGACAGCTCAGGCAGGAAGGGGCTGTCTGGGTTGCCTCCTCCTCTTCTGCTTCCTCCTCACCCTGAGCTGTTCGCCATATGCCTGGGGGCAAGGGCTGTGCAGCATGCAGCAGACCATGATGAATCTTCAGACATGTTCTGGCGAGTACTGCAGGGCTCCTCCAGAGCGATCCAGGCAGCGGAAGCGTTGTTTCAGGATGCCAATGATCTGCTCTATCAGATTCAGCATGGCAGCGTGAGTTTGGTTATATGCCTGCTGCCCATGTGTGCGTGGGTTGTGCAGTGGAGTCATGAGTCAGGTGGCCAGTGGATGGCCCTTGCCACCTAGGAGCTACCCTCTGGTATTTGTGGTGACACAAATGCTGATGGTACTGCCGCAGAATCATCATCATCATAGGTGGTCCCTCGTATCGAGGATGACTTGCGTCCACGCCAAAAAGGGATGAGTTCACAGGTGTTTCAATGAGGGACCTAATATTCCAAGTCCCGAACTACATCCTGAAGGGTGGAAGATACCTCTGCATGGATTTTTTTAACATGTGGTGGCCGTTGCACACCAGCCACTACATGAAGGCGTCATGACTGCTGCCAGGATAGCGAGCATTGACCTGCCTGATGTGCCGCGTATGGTCGCTCACCAGCTGGACATTGAGAGAGTTGATACCGGTTGTGTGACATCTCCAAATCTCCGAATTGAAATGCGCTGCCCACAAAGTGGCCTGCGTGCAGTCAGTGGCGTCCTGCACCACGGGGAAGCTGCTATCCTGCCGAAGCCATGTGCTTGCTCTGACTGCTTCTCTCCGACAAGCATAGAAACATAAAAAATAGGTGCAGGAGTAGGCCATTCGGCCCTTCGAGCCTGCACCACCATTCAATAAGATCATGGCTGATCATTCACCTCAGTACCCCTACAAGAGAGAATGAAATGTATTCAGCTCTTCTTGCATACAGAGCCTTGCTCGCCTCCCTTATACAGGAGTGGACGACGAACTGTGAGATGTTACAGATGTTGCCTACTCCAGCCTGGAAGGAGCATGATGTGAAGATGTTCAGGGCCACGCCCACCTTTGCAGCCACGGGCAATGCTGTCCTTGCCCTGGACTGAGGCTGCAGGTCTGCCTGGGGCAGCTTGCACCTTTCAGTGAGCACCTGCTTATAGAGCTGAGATGTTGCACACACTGTTCCTCTCTGAGGCTGAGGTAGGGGAATTGCTCCCCAAAGACCCTGGCTGGATATGGCCTCCTGCTGAGAGCCCTTCCCCCCACCCCACCTACTGCCTCTTGTGCTGCCTCTGCTTATTCTCACTACCATGCTGCAGGCTAAGGGGGCTACAGACTATTGCAGCCATGTCTAGGAGCAACAGGTCTGAGGCGACCCCTTGCAAGTCAATAGCAAGTCCTTGAGCACATGCCACACCAATCCTTGTAGACTTTAGGCAACTTTAAAGAAGTCTAGAAAGCACCAAACACTTCTACAACATCAGCAACAGCAGAACATAAGTTACAGAAATCAATCAGTAACTAACCTGTGATTAGGTGATGGCCGCTTTAAATGGCGCAGTTGTGGGGTACTTCCTGCTGCTGAACACATGCCCAGCTTTGTGAGGTTACACATGTCCCACTGTGTGAGGTTACACATGTCCCACTGTGTGAGGTTACACATGTCCCGCTGTGTGAGGTTACACATGTCCGGCTGTGTGAGGTTACACATGTTGAGCTGTGTGAGGTTACACATGTCCCGCTGTGTGAGGTTACACATGTCCGGCTGTGTGAGGTTACACATGTCCGGCTGTGTGAGGTTACACATGTTGAGCTGTGTGAGGTTACACATGTCCCGCTGTGTGAGGTTACACATGACCCACTGTGTGAGGTTACACATGTCCCGCTATGTGAGGTTACACATGTCCCGCTGTGTGAGGTTACACATGTCCCGCTGTGTGAGGTTACACATGTCCCCCTGTGTGAGGTTACACATGTTGAGCTGTGTGAGATTACACATGTCCCACTGTGTGAGGTTACACATGTCCCGCTATGTGAGGTTACACATGTCCCACTGTGTGAGGTTAAACATGTTGAGCTGTGTGAGGTTACACATGTCCCGCTGTGTGAGGTTACACATGTCCCACTGTGTGAGGTTACACATGTCCCCCTGTGTGAGGTTACACATGTCCCGCTGTGTGAGGTTACACATGTCCCACTGTGTGAGGTTACACATGTTGAGCTGTGTGAGGTTACACATGTCCCGCTGTGTGAGGTTAAACATGTCCCGCTGTGTGAGGTTACACATGTCCCGCTGTGTGAGGTTACACATGTCCCGCTGTGTGAGGTTACACATGTCCTCCTGTGTGAGGTTACACATGTCCCACTGTGTGAGGTTACACATGTTGAGCTGTGTGAGGTTACACATGTCCCACTGTGTGAGGTTACACATGTCCCGCTATGTGAGGTTACACATGTCCCGCTGTGTGAGGTTACACATGTCCCACTGTGTGAGGTTACACATGTCCCACTGTGTGAGGTTAAACATGTTGAGCTGTGTGAGGTTACACATGTCCCACTGTGTGAGGTGACACATGTCCCACTGTGTGAGGTTACACATGTTGAGCTGTGGGAGGTTACACATGTCCCACTGTGTGAGGTTACACATGACCCACTGTGTGAGGTTACACATGTCCCGCTGTGTGAGGTTACACATGTCCCACTGTGTGAGGTTACACATGTTGAGCTGTGTGAGGTTACACATGTCCCGCTGTGTGAGGTTACACATGTCCCACTGTGTGAGGTTACACATGTTCCGCTGTGTGAGGTTACACATGTCCCGCTGTGTGAGGTTACACATGTTGAGCTGTGTGAGGTTACACATGTCCCGCTATGTGAGGTTACACATGTCCCGCTATGTGAGGTTACACATGTCCCACTGTGTGAGGTTACACATGTCCCACTGTGTGAGGTGACACATGTCCCACTGTGTGAGGTTACATATGTTGAGCTGTGGGAGGTTACACATGTCCCACTGTGTGAGGTTACACATGTCCCGCTGTGTGAGGTTACACATGTCCCGCTGTGTGAGGTTACACATGTCCCACTGTGTGAGTTTACACATGTTGAGCTGAGTGAGGTTAAACATGTCCCACTGTGTGAGGATACAAATGTCCCGCTGTGTGAGGTTACACATGTTGAGCTGTGTGAGGTTAAACATGTCACACTGTGTGAGGTTACACATGTGGAGCTGTGTGAGGTTACACATGTGGAGCTGTGTGTGGTTAAACATGTCCCACTGTGTGAGGTTACACATGTTGAGCTGTGTGAGGTTACACATGTCCCGCTGTGTGAGGTTACACATGTTGAGCTGTGTGAGGTTACACATGACCCGCTGTGTGAGGTTACACATGTCCCGCTGTGTGAGGTTACACATGTCCCGCTGTGCGAGGTAACACATGTCCCACTGTGTGAGGTTACACATGTTGAGCTGTGTGAGGTTACACATGTCCCACTGTGTGAGGTTAAACATGTCACACTGTGTGAGATTACACATGTGGAGCTGTGTGAGGTTACACATGTGGAGCTGTGTGTGGTTAAACATGTCCCACTGTGTGAGGTTACACATGTCCCGCTGTGTGAGGTTACACATGTTGAGCTGTGTGAGGTTACACATGACCCGCTGTGTGAGGTTACACATGACCCGCTGTGTGAGGTTACACATGTCCCGCTGTGCGAGGTAACACATGTCCCACTGTGTGAGGTTACACATGTGGAGCTGTGTGAGGTTACACATGTGGAGCTGTGTGAGGTTACACATGTGGAGCTGTGTGTGGTTAAACATGTCCCACTGTGTGAGGTTACACATGTGGAGCTGTGTGAGGTTACGAGAGATTAGCTCCAGCCTTGAGGTCGAAAATGGCAGCACTGGCGTCAAATCAGCTGATTGATGTGACGATCTGCCTACTCTGCCTACTTTCGGCGCACGGTCCCAGCACCATCGCTAACGCCTCCCTCACCAAAATGGCTTCCGGCACGGCCCACACCAGAAGTGCGCGCGCTGTTTGGACGCCAATTTCGACCCAATTCGGTAGCCATAGCGCCCAAACAACAGGCACCACGCAGCCGAATTTTGGGCACCTTGTGTTATGACAGGATGAGCATTAATTATGGTTAACTTAATTCAACAGGGTAATTTCATAATCTCAGATGATCTGTCAGATACAAAACAATTTCACACAACCCAAATCTTTAAATAATGTTGATAATATTTTGACTATCCTGTTGTGCGACACTGACAGAATGACATTCAACCACTGGCGCACCAGAATCCTAATTTAAACTGAAACTCTTATGAATAAATTGAAATGTAAATTTCAGTACGTGGTTGACTCTCTGCTCTCAGGGTGATGGGGTGGGCAATAAATACTGGCTTGCCAATGTTGCCCACATCCCAAGAGCAAATATAAAAATTAGTCCCTATTATCGGTAAAATACATGAGAATTTGGGTCACGACGAATATAATTTACATTTCAATTCATTCACAAGAGGATTTGTCGCCTGTTAATATAACTCTATCCAGATGTTTAGCAGGGCTGTTTGTGCAGCATCCAGGAATGTGGATTACAAAGCAGGTTTCATCGCCTAACCAACTCATGGGCATTTAACGTCAACAATACAGAGTGGGACTAGAATCACATGTTGGCCAGGCCAGGTGGAGGAGGTAAGTTTCCTTCACTGAAGGACATTCGAGAACAAATTGTGTTTTTACAACAATCTAGTGACTTTCATGGTCATTTATCCTCAGGCCAGTCCACAAATGATCAGATTTCAACTTCTAGCTTGGATTGGATCTCACAATCTCTGGGTTACAAGTTCAGTATCATAACCAGTCGGCTACCATAGATGCTAACTTTTAGTGCTAAAATTATCCATGGGAAGATAGGCTCTGTCATTCACAAGGTCTGCAGAGGGGCTCACTATGTAGGTCTGAAGAATGAAATAGCTTCCAAATGTCACTCCACAGTGTGTGGCGTGGGGAATTAGGGAGGTATTAGATTGCATAGAAACATAGAAATTAGGTGCTGGAGCAGGCCATTCGGCCCTTCGAGCCTGCACCGCCATTCAATAAGCTCATGGCTGATCATTCAACCTCAGTATCCCTTTCTTGCTTTCTCTCCATACCCCTTGATCCCTTTGGTCGTAAGGGCCACATCTAACTCCCTTTTGAATATATCTAACGAACTGGCCTCAACAACTTTCTGTGGTAGAGAATTCCACAGGTTAACCACTCTCTGAGTGAAGAAGTTTCTCCTCATCTTGGTCCTAAATGGCTTACCCCTTATTCTTAGACTGTGACCTCTGGTTCTGGAACTCCCCAGCAACGGGAACATTCTTCCTGTCTCTAACCTGTCCAATCCCGTCAAAATTTTATATGTATCTATGAGATTTCCTCTCATTCTTCTAAACAAGCACAGTTGATCCAGTCTCTCCTCATATGTCAGTCCTGCTATCCCGGGAATCAATCTGGTAAACCTTCGCTGTACTCCCTCAAGAGCAAGAATGTCCTTCCTCAGATTAGGAGACCAAAACTGAACACAATATTCCAGGTGTGGCCTCACCAAGGCCCTGTACAACTGCATTAAGACCTCCCTGCTCCTATACTCAAATCCTCTAGCTATGAAGGCCAACATGCCATTTGCCTTCTTCACCACCTGCTGTAATTCAGTCAGTTTTTTAGGGAGGTATTTGGATCTGGAAAACAAGAGAAAGAATTGAGAATTTATAATTTCATTTAATATACTTTCAAATTCTGTTCTGAGAAAGAGACTAAAACACCTTTTATACATTCTTTAAAATATTGTCCTCATTTAGATCAGAACATAAGAAATAGGAGCAGGAGTCAGCCATTCGGCCCCTTGAGCCTGCTCCGCCATTTAATAAGATCATGGCTGATCTTCCACCTCAACTCCACTTCCCCGCCCAATCGCCATGTCACTTGATTCCCCGAGACTCCAAAAATCTATCGATCTCAGCCTTGAATATACTCAACGACTGAGCATCCACAACCCTCTGGGGCAGAGAATTCCAAAGATTCACAATCCTCTGACTGAAGAAATTCCTCCTCATCTCTGTCTTAAATAGCCGACCCCTTATCCTGAGACTGTGCCCCCTGGTTCTAGACTCTCCAGCCAGGGGGAAACAACCTCTCAGCATCTACCCTGTCAATCCCCCTCAGAATCTGATAAGTTTCATTCTTATCTATCTAATCGTAGCCAGAGAATGGCTTCTCTTCCCACTCCCGCATCGTTACCTCTGGTGTCCCCCAAGGATCTATCCTTGACCCCCTCATATTTCTCATGTACATGTTGCCGCTTGGCGACATCATTCGGAAACACAGCGTCAGTTTCCACATGTACGCTGATGACACCCAGCTCTACCTCACCACCAGTTCTCTCGACCCCTCCACGGTCTCTAAATTGTCAGACTGCTTGTCCGACATCCAGTACTGGATAAGCGGAAGTTTTCTCCAATTGAATATAGGGAGGACCAAAGACATTGTTTTCGGTCTCCGCCCCAAACTCCGTTCCCTAGCCACTAACTCCATCCCTCTCACCAATTTTGTTTGAGGCTGAACCACAGTGTTCGCAACTTTGGTGTCATATTTGACCCTGAAATGAGCTTTCGACCACACATCCGCAGCATAACCAAGATCGACTATTTCCTCCACCATAACACCGCCCGTCTCTGCCCTTGCCTCAGCTCTTCCGCTGCTGAAGCCCTCATCCATGCCTTTGTTGCCTCTAAACTTGACTATTCCAACGCACTCCTAACTGGCTTCCACATTCTACCCTATGTAAACTAGAGGTGATCCAAATCTCGGCTGCCTGTGTCCTAACTCGCACCAAGTCCTGCTCACCCATCACCTCTGTGCTCGCTGACCCACATTGGCTCCCGGTTAAGCAACGCCTCAATTTCAAAATTCTCCTCCTTGTTTACAAATCCCTCCATGGCCTTGCCCCTTCCCTCTCGCTGTAATCTTCTCCAGGCTCACGACCCCCCCAAGATATCTGCGCTCCTCTAATTCGGACCTCTTGAGCATCCCAGATTATAATCGCTCAACCATTGGTGGTCATGCCTTCTGTTGCTTGGGCCCTGGAACTCCCTGCCTACACCTCTCCGACCCTCTACCTCTCTTTCCTCCTTCAAGACGCTCCTTAATAGCTACCTCTTTATCCAAGCTTTTGGTCACCTGCCATCATTTCTCCTTAGGTGGCTCAATGTCAAATTTAAAATTAATCTCATAATACTCCTGTGAAGTGCTTTGGGACATTTCACTACGTTAAGAACATAAGAAATAGGAGCAGGATTGGCCACCTGGCCCCTCGAGCCTGCTCTGCATTTAATAAATCATGACTGATCTGATCATGGACTCAGCTGCACTTCCCTGCTCGCTCCCCATAACCCTTTATTTCCTTATCGCTCAAAAATATATCTATCTCCACCTTAAATATATTCAATGACCCAGCCTCCACAGCTCTCTGGGGCAGAGAATTCCATAGACTTACAACCCTCTGAGAGAAGAAATTCCTCCTCATCTTAGTTTTAAATGGGCGGCCCCATATTCTGAGACTATGTCCCCTAGTTTTAGTTTCCCCTATGAGTGGAAATATCCTCTCTGCATCCACCTTGTCGAGCCCCCTCATTATCTTATATGTTTCGATAAAATCACTTCTCATTCTTCTGAACTCCAATGAGTATAGACCCAACCTTCATAAGTCAACTTCCTCATCTCTGGAATCAACCTAGTGAACCTTCTCTGAACTGCCTCCAATGCAAGTATATCCTTCTTTAAATAAGGAGACCAAAACTGTACGCCTCACCAATACCCTATACAATTGTAGCAGGACAGCTCTACTTTTATACTCTATCCCCCTTGCAATAAAGGCCAACATTCCATTTGCCTTCCTGATTACTTGCTGTACCTGCATACTCACTTTTTGTGTTTTATGCACAAGGACCCCAGGTCCCTCTGTACTGCAGCACTTTGCAATTTTTCTCCATTTAAATTATAATTTGCTTTTCTATTTTTCTGCCAAAGTGGATAATCTCACATTTTCCCACATTATACTCCATCTGCCAAATGTTTGCCCACTCACTTAGCCTGTCTATATCCCTTTGCAGATGTTTTGTGTCCTCCTCACAATTTGCTTTCTCACCCATCTTTCTATCATCAGAAAACTTGGCTACTTATATATATAGAAATTGGCGCTATATGTAAATACAAGTTTTTGTTGTTGTTTCAATGAGTCAGAGATATCAAAACTGTAGATATTTATATCTATTCACTTGCTTCACCAAGAGTCAGCATCAAGAACTTCCAGGGCAGGTACAGCACAGGGTTAGATACAAAGTAAAGCTCCTTCTACACTGTCCCATCAAACACTCCCAAGGCAGGTACAGCACGGGTTAGATAAAAAGTCAAGCTCCTTCTACACTGTCCCATCAAACACACCCAGGGCAGGTACAGGATGGGTTAGATACAGAGTAAAGCTCCTTCTACACTGTCCCATTAAACACTCCCAGGGCAGGTGCAGCACGGGTTAGATACAGAGTAAAGCTCCCTCTACACTGTCCCATCAAACACTCCCAGGGCAGGCACAGCATGTGTTAGATACAGAGTAAAGCTCCCTCTACACTGTCCCATCAAACACTCTCAGGGCAGGCACAGCATGTGTTAGATACAGAGTAAAGCTCCCTCTACACTGTCCCATCAAACAACTCCCAGGACAGGTACAGCACGGGTTAGAAACAGAATAAAATTCCCTCTACACTGCCCCATCAAACACTCCCAGGGCAACTACAGCACAGGTTACGGACAGAGTAAAGCTCCCTCTACATTGTCCCATCAAACAATCCCAGGGCAGGTAGAGCACGGGTTAGGTACAAAATAAAGCATCCTCTACACTTTCCCATCTAACACTCCCAGGGCAGATACAGCACGGGTTAGACATAGAGTAAAGCTCCCTCTTCACTGTCCCCTCAAACACTCCCAGGGCAGGTACAGCACGGGGTTAGATACAGAGTAAAGCTCCCTCTGCACTGTCCCCTCAAACAGTCCCAGGGCAGGTACAGCACGGGGTTTGATACAGAGTAAAACTCCCTCTATAATGTCCCATCAAACACACCCAGGTTGGGTACAGGACGGGTTAGATACAGAGTAAAGCTCCCTCTACACTGTCCCATCAAACACACCCAGGGTGGGTACAGGACATAGAAACATAGAAACATAGAAAATAGGTGCAGGAGTAGGCCATTCGGCCCTTTGAGCCTGCACCGCCATTCAATGAGTTCATGGCTGAACATGCAACTTTAGTACCCCATTCCTGCTTTCTCGCCATACCCCTTGATCCCCCTAGTAGTAAGTGCTACATCTAATTCCTTTTTGAATATATTTAGTGAATTGGCCTCAACAATTTTCTGTTGCAGAGAATTCCACAGGTTCACTACTCTCTAGGTGAAGAAGTTTCTCCTCATCTCGGTCCTAAATGGCTTACCCCTTATCCTTAGACTGTGACCCCTGGTTCTAGACTTCCCCAACATTGGGAACATTCTTCCTGCATCTAACCTGTCTAAACCCGTCAGAATTTTAAACGTTTCTATGAGATCCCCTCTCATTCTTCTGAACTCCAGTGAATACAAGCCCAGTTGATCCAGTCTTTCTTGATATGTCAGTCCTGCCATCCCGGAAATCAGTCTGGTGAACCTTCGCTGCACTCCCTCAATAGCAAGAATGTCCTTCCTCAAGTTAGGAGACCAAAACTGTACACAAAACTGTACCACGGCCCTGTACAACTGTAGTAACATCTCCCTGCCCCTGTACTCAAATCCCCTCGCTATGAAGGCCAACATGTCATTTGCTTTCTTAACCGCCTGCTGTACCTGCATGCCAACCTTCAATGACTGACGTACCATGACACCCAGGTCTCGTTGCACCTCCCCTTTTCCTAATCTGTCACCATTCAGATAATAGTCTGTCTCTCTGTTTTTACCACCAAAGTGGATAACCTCACATTTATCCACATTATACTTCATCTGCCATGCATTTGCCCACTCACCTAACCTATCCAAGTCACTCTGCAGCCTCATAGCATCCTCCTCGCAGCTCACACTGCCACCCAACTTAGTGTCATCCGCAAATTTGGAGATACTACATTTAATCCCCTCGTCTAAATCATTAATGTACAGTGTAAACAGCTGGGGCCCAGCACAGAACCTTGTGGTACCCCACTTGTCACTGCCTGCCATTCTGAAAAGTACCCATTTACTCCTACTCTTTGCTTCCTATCTGACAACCAGTTCTCAATCCATGTCAGCACACTACCCCCAATCCCATGTGCTTTAACTTTGCACATTAATCTCTTGTGTGGGACCTTGTTGAAAGCCTTCTGAAAGTCCAAATACACCACATCAACTGGTTCTCCCTTGTCCAATCTACTGGAAACATCCTCAAAAAATTCCAGAAGATTTGTCAAGCATGATTTCCCTTTCACAAATCCATGCTGACTTGGAGCTATCATGTCACCTCTTTCCAAATGCGCTGCTTTGACATCCTTAATAATTGATTCCATCATTTTACCCACTACCGATGTCAGGCTGATCGGTCTATAATTCCCTGTTTTCTCTCTCCCTCCTTCTTTAAAAAGTGGGGTTACATTGGTTACCCTCCACTCCATAGGAACTGATCCAGAATCAATGGAATGTTGGAAAATGACTGTCAATGCATCCGCTATTTCCAAGGCCACCTCCTTAAGTACTCTGGGATGCAGACCATCAGGCCCTGGGGATTTATCGGCCTTCAATCCCATCAATTTCCCCAACACAATTTCCTGACTAATAAGGATTTCCCTCAGTTCCTCCTCCTTACTAGACACTCTGACCCCTATTATATCCGGAAGGTTGTTTGTGTCCTCCTTAGTGAATACCGAATCAAAGTACTTGTTCAATTGGTCTGCCATTTCTTTGTTCCCAGTTATGACGTCCCCTGATTCTGACCTATGTTTGTCTTTACTCACCTTTTTCTCTTTACATACCTATAGAAGCTTTTGCAGTCCATTTTAATGTTCCCTGCAATCTTCCTCTCATACTCTATTTTCCCTGCCCTAATCAAACCCTTTGTCTTCCTCTGCTGAATTCTGAATTTCTCCCAGTCCCCAGGTTCGCTGCTATTTCTGGCCAATTTGTATGCCACTTCCTTGGCTTTAATACTATCCCTGATTTCCCTTGATAGCCACGGTTGAGCCACCTTCCCTTTTTATTTTTACGCCAGGCAGGGATGTACAATTGTTGTAGTTCATCCATGCGGTCTCTAAATGTCTGCCATTGCCCATCCATTGTCAACCCCTTAAGTATCATTTGCCAATCTATCCTAGCCAATTCACGCCTCAAACCTTCAAAGTTACCCTTCTTTAAGTTCTGGACCATGGTCTCTGAATTAACTGTTTCATTCTCCATCCTAATGTAGAATTCCATCATATTATGGTCACTCTTCCCCAAGGGGCCTCGCACAACGAGATTGCTAATTAATCCTCTCTCATTACACAACACCCAGTCTAAGATGGCCTCCCCCCTAGTTGGTTCCTCAACATATTGGTCTAGAAAACCATCCCTTATGCACTCCAGGAAATCCTCCTCCACCGTATTGTTTCCAGTTTGGTTAGCCCAATCTATATGCATATTAAAGTCACCCATGATAACTGCTGCATCTTTATTGCAAGCACCCTTAATTTCCTGTTTGATGCCCTCCCCAACATCACTACTACTGTTTGGAGGTCTGTACACAACTCCCAGTAGCGTCTTCTGCCCTTTGGTATTCCGTAGCTCCACCCATACCGATTCCACATCATCCAAGCTAATGTCTTTCCTTACAATTGCATTAATTTCCTCTTTAACCAGCAACGCCACCCCGCCTCCTTTTCCTTTCTGTCTATCCTTCCTAAACGTTGAATTCCCTTGGATGTTGAGTTCCCAGCCTTGGTTACCCTGGAGCCATGTCTCCGTGATGCCAACCACATCGTATCCGTTAACTGCTATCTGCACAGTTAATTTGTCCACCTTATTCCGAATACTCCTCACATTGAGGCACAGAGCCTTCAGGCTTGCCTTTTAACACACTTTGACTCTTTAGAATTTTGCTGCAAAGTGGCCCTTTTTTTTTTTTGCCTTGGGTTTCTCTGCCCTCCACTTTTACTCATCTCCTTTCTGTCTTTTGCTTCTGTCTCCATTTTGTTTCCCTCTGTCTCCCTGCATTGGTTCCCATCTCCCTGCCATATTAGTTTAACTCCTCCCCAACAGCACTAGCAAACACTCCTCCTCAGACATTGGTTCCGGCCCTGCCTAGGTGCAGACCGTCCGGTTTGTACTGGTCCCACCTCCCCCAGAACCGGTTCCAATGCCCCAGGAATTTGAATCCCTCCCTGCTGCACCACTGCTCAAGCCACGTATTCAGCTGAGCTATCCTGCGATTCCTACTCTGACTAGCATGAGCACTGGTAGCAATCCCGAGATTACTACTTTTGAGGTCCTACTTTTAAATTTAGCTCCTAGCTCCTTAAATTCTTCTTGTAGGACCTCATCCCGTTTTTTACCTATATCATTGGTACCAATGTGCACCACGACAACTGGCTGTTCACCCTCCTTTTTCAGAATGTCCTGCACCCGCTCCGAGACATCCTTGACCCTTGCACCAGGGAGGCAACGTACCATCCTGGAGTCTCGGTTGTGGCCGCAGAAACGCCTATCTATTCCTCTTACAATTGAATCCCCTATCACTATTGCTCTCCCACTCTTTTTCCTGCCCTCCTGTGCAGCAGAGCCAGCCACGGTGCCATGAACTTGGCTGCTGCTGCTCCCCCCTGTTGAGTCATCCCCCTCAACAGTACTCAAAGCGGTGTATCTGTTTTGCAGGGGGATGACCGCAGGGGATCCCTGCACTACCTTCCTTGCACTGCTCTTCCTGTTGGTCTTCCATTCCATATCTGGCTGTGGACTTTTTACCTGCGGTACGACCAACTCGCTACATGTGCTATTCACGTCATTCTCAGCATCATGGATGCTCCAGAGCGAATCCATCTTCAGCCCCAATTCCGCAACGCGGTCCATCAGGAGCTGGAGGCGGATACACTTCCCGCACACGTAGTCATCAGGGACACCGGAGGCGTCCCTGATTTCCCACATAGTACAGGAGGAGCATAACATGTGCCCGAGCTCTCCTGCCAAGACTTAACCCTTAGATTAACTTAAATTGGCTAAAAGTTACTTACTGATAAAGAACGGGTTAGATACAGAGTAAAGCTCCCTCTACACTGTCCCATCAAATACTCCCAGGTCAGGTACAGCACAGGGTTTGATACAGAGTAAAGCTCCCTCTACATTGTCCCATCAAACACTCCTAGGACAGGTACAGCACGGGGTTTGATACAGAGTAAAGCTCCCTCTACACTTTCCCATCAAACACACCTAGGGCAGGTACAGGACGGGTTAGATACAGAGTAAAGCTCCCTCTACACTGTCCCATCAAACACTCCTAGGGCAGGTACAGCATGGGTTAGAAACAGAATAAAATTCCCTCTACACTGCCCCATCAAACAATCCCAGGGCAACTACAGCACAGGTTACGGACAGAGTAAAGCTCCCTGTACACTGTCCCATCAAACAATCCCAGGGCAGGTAGAGCACGGGTTAGATACAGAATAAAGCATCCGCTACACTATCCCATCAAACACTCCCAGTGCAGGTACAGCACGGGTTAGATGCAGTTTAAAGCTCCTTCTACACTATTCCATTAAACACTCCCAGGGCAAGTACAGCACGGGGTTAGATACTGAATAAAGCTCCCTCTACACTGTCCCATCAAACACACCCAGTTTGGGTACAGGACGGGTTAGATACAGAGTAAAGCTCCCTCTACACTGTCCCATCGAACACACCCAGGGCAGGTACAGGGCGGGTTAGATACAGAGTAAAGCTCTCTCTACTTCAGCCCATCAATGTGCTTTAACACAATCTCTAGTGGGGCTGTACCAGGATGAACGTTGCATTTCTCACTTCCACCATCCTTGATGCCTTTTTGTGTCAAATTGTCAGCTTGTGCCAAACTGTGTCATTTTGCCCTGTGACCTCTGAGATGGCCAACCAGCCCAACCCATTGACGGGTTGGATCTGAGCCTGTTGCCAGGAGGCTCTCAGCGCATCACCCAGTATTGGCTCCTCTGACGAATACTACAGTGTGAGTTGTGTAATTTAGTTGCTCAGATTGATCTTTTGAGTCTGCTCCCTTAATCCAGTGCAATCTGATTAGGTAAAGTGCTTACTTGTTGCTCATTACACAATTTGTTGCAGAAATGAAGTTAATCTTTACAGTATATTCATGTCATTATAGAATTACAGGAGAGAAAATTAATTAACAATAGATTCACTCTAGAGGGATCTTTAACCACCATCCCTGCCCTCCATCATTTTAACTTGAATTCAGGCACAGGAAGGTCGCCTGTCCCAGTGGAGCAGGGGCCTAATTTCAATGGCAAAGACACGAGGCCATTTTCCCCATGAGCCAAAGGCCCACGCTGTGCCAAACTCATCAGCGAAATGACTGTGGCCACACCAGGCCCTTCTTTAAATGATAGGCTCCTGTGCTCCTTTTGGCCACATTGGGCCTTCCCTGCTCTGAGTTTTGTCCCTCCCCCCCCATCGTGGATTTTACAATTGTCCCCTCCCCAATTCTTTACTTACCTTGCCAGGGAGTGTTTGGGGTGGAGGGGGCGGCCCCGACACTGTGGAACCCCCCACAAATTTTGACACCTAACGCTGGTGGGAACATCATTTTCAACGGCTTTGAGTGAGTGTCTGTGTTGAGTAAATATGTACCAGGAGTTAGAATGTCCCTGGCCTCCTGCTCCGAGCGCCAGTTCACCCCTCGCTTTTGCCCCGGCAGCCCTGATTCCCATCCCAACTTAAGTTCGTGGCTTCTAATCCACACATATATATTACACATATATTGTCATAACACTGACTTTAAAACCAAGACAGTGAACGTTGATTTCACTCCTCCGCATGATATTCTCAGGATGTGCCCACGGCTGAAATGTTGCCCAGCCCCCTCGTCAAGGTTCTGGTGGGCCTTCTTCAAGGATTAGTTTGTGCAACTGTGTTGTGGAGAGGCCATTTCAAAGAGCATTAAGAGTCAACAATGTAACTGGAGTCACTTGGTAAGGTAGGGGTGGCAGGTTTTGGTACCAGCCCTCAAAGTATCAGAGTTATTGAAATGGTGGGAATCGAATGCCCAGCCGCTAGATTCCTAGTCCAGCATCATAACCATTACACTACTTCTACATGCACCTCGAAATCAGAAAATACATTTTACTAGGTATTGAGCTATCTATAAATATCCAGAAATGAAAGGTCAAGCAATAATAAAAATGAGACCAGCCCAATCTTTAGTCTACACAAGTCACCTTCAGCTGTTATGACAGGTTGGGGAAAAGAAACAGATGTGGATGTAGATGTGAAGTACTTTTTCTTGAAAAATGTACAGAATTTGCACCTGAGGCTGTATCTTATAATAATTCAAATATTCAGAGCGGTTTCATAGAATGATAGAAATTTAAGCTCAGGAGGACATTTTGCATCATCACGCCAGTCCCAGTCCCAGCTTGACACAGGAATCACATTATCCTGCATGTTCCCTACATCCTCTAATATTTTCTGCAAATGTTTCTCAGGCTTTCTCTTGGTATTAGATTGTATCGGTATTAGTATTGGCATTAGCTCTGGTATCCTGGTGTTCAAATCCCTCCATGGCCTCACCCCACCCTATCTTTGTAACCTCCTCCAGCCCTACACCCTCCCTATCTTTGTAACCTCCTCCAGCCACACACCCTCCCTATCTTTGTAACCTCCTGTCATTTAACTACAGTACGCAGACAACGCTTGCGTCTGCGCACACTCGGAGGTCGAACTCCAAACCAGCGTCAGTGTATGGGAGTATGGGCCGTACACTAAACATCTGTAAGACAAAGGCTCTCTAACAACCTGCCCCCGCCACACAGCATTGCACCCGATTATCAAAATCCACGATGAGACCTTGGACAACGTGGGCCATTTTCCATACCTCGGGAGCCTACTATCAACAAGGGCAGACGTCGATGACGAGGTCCAACACCGCCTCCAGTGCGCCAGCACAGCCTTCGGTTGCCTGAGGAAGCGAGTGTTTGAAGACCAGCAAGGCCCCCGCCCGCCCAAGTGCCGCCCAGAGTGCCGCCGACGGCCGCCGAGATACCGGGCGCTACTTTGGGCGGGATATTCAGGAAGAAGGTCCCTCGAAGGTCGGAGGGCAGCAAATGGATGACATACGCCGCCAATCTGGGCGGCAGCGAGCAGGAGGTTGCATTCTCGGCGGCAGAGGCGCTTGCCGCCCAAGTGCCGTCGAGGATGGAATCGGGGCCCACGGAGGGTGGAAGGCCTGAAAAAAAAAAACAACAGCAAAATATTTTTAAAGTCTCCGAAGACCTTCAGGGGACCCCAGCCAGGTGAGTCGCTGTTGAAAAAAGGGATTAAAATATTCACTTACCTTTTTTTCAGGTTCTTCACATTCACCGTCGGGGACAGACCAGCCTCCAGCCAGCGGTCCACCCCCCCCCACCCCAGTTCTGCCGCCGAGCCCCGCCTACTCCCACCCGCAGGAATCTGGGAGCTCGGCGGGCGGGAGCTCAGTTGCGCCACTCAGCCGTCCGCTGACGTCAGTGGGCGGTTCCCGACAGCTCTCCACTCCCGCTCGCTCCAGGCCACCCTGTGGCACTGGGCGGACCTTCAGGTGGAATGTCGGCGGGAGTGGGCAGCAGCGGGCTGTGAGGTGCTGAAAATCAGCCCCCAGGATCTCAAACCCAGCACCAAGCTCATGGTCTACAGAACAGTAGTGATACCCGCCCTCCTATATGGCTCAGAGACGTGGACTATATACAGCAGCCACCTCAACGCACTGGAGAAGTGCCACCAATGATGTTTCCGCAAGACCCTGCAAATCCATTGGCAGGATAGGCGCACCAACGTCTGTGTTCTCGCTCAGGCCAACATCCCCAGCATCGAAGCACTGACCACGGTCGATCAGCTCTGATGGATGGGCCACATCATCCGCATGCCTGACACGAGACTCCCAAACCAAGCGCTCTGCTCGGAGCTCCGACACGGCAAGTGAGCCCCAGGTGGGCAGAGGAAGCGCTTCAAGGACACCCTCAAAGTCTCCTTGAAAAAGTGCAACATCCCCACCGACACCTGGGAATCCCTGGCCCAAGGGGGAGGAGAAACATCTGGGAAGGCGCCTAACACCTCGAGTCTCTTCGCCGGGAGCACGCTAAAGCCAAGCACAAACAGCGGAAGGAGCGCATGACAACCCAAGCACCCCACCCACCCGTCCCTCCAACCACCATCTGCCCCACCTGTGACAGAGACTGTAGGTCCCGCATCGGACACATCAGTCACCTGAGAACTCATATTTAGTGTGGAAGCAAGTCATCCTCGACTCCGAGGGACTGCCTAAGAAGAAGAACCTCCTTCAGCCCCTACACCACTCCCTATCTCTGTAACCTCCTCCAGCACCTACACCCCTCCCTATCTCTGTAACCTCCTCCAGCCCCTGCATCCCTCCTTATCTCTGTAACTTCCTCCAGCCCCTACACTCCTCCATATCTCTGTAACCTCGTCCAGCCCCACACCCCTCCTTATCTCTGTAACCTCCTTCAGCCCTACACCCCTCCCTAACTCTGCAACCTCCTCCAGACCCACACCCCTCCCTATCTCTGTAACCTCCTCCAGCCCTACACCCCTCCCTATGTAACCTCCTCCATCCCTACACCCTTCCTTATCTCCGTACCCTGCTCCAGCCCCTGCACCCCACCCTATCTCTGTAACCTTCTCCCTTCCTACAATCCTCCTTATTTCTGTAACCTCCTCCAACCCTACACCCCTCCCTATCTCTGTAACCTCCTCCCGCCCTACACCCCTCCCTATCTCTGTAACCTCCTCCAGCCCTACACCACTCCCTATCTCTGTAACCTCCTCCAGCCCCTACACCCCTCCCTATCTCTGTAACCTCCTCCAGCCCCTGCATCCCTCCTTATCTCTGTAACTTCCTCCAGCCCCTACACCCCTCCCTATCTCTGTAACCTCCTCCAGCCCTACAACCTTCCTTATCTCTGTAACCTCCTCCAGCCCTACACCCCTCCCTATCTCTGTAACCACCTCCAGCCCTACACCCCTCCCTATCTCTGTAACCTCCTCCAGGCCTATACCCCTCCCTATCTCTGTAACCTCCTCCAGCCCTACACCCCTCCTTATCTCTGTAACCTCCTACAGCCCCTGCACCCCTCCCTATCTCTGTAACCTCCTCCAGCCCTACACCCATCCCTATCTCTGTAACCTCCTCCATCCCTACACCCCTCTCTATCGCTGTAACCTCCTCCATCCCCTACACCACTCCCTATCTCTGTAACCTCCTCTATCCCTACACTGCTCCCTATCTCTGTACCTTGCTCCAGCTCCTGCACCCCTCCCTATCTCTGTAACCTTCTCCCTCCCTATAACCCTCCCTATCTCTGTAACCTCCTCCAGCCCTACACCCCTCCCTATCTCTGTAACCTCCTCCAGCTCTACATCCCTCCCTATCTCTGTAACCTCCTCCAGCCTCTACACCCCTCCCTATCTCTGTAACCTCCTCCATCCCTACAACCCTCCCTATCTCTGTAACCTACTCCATCCCTACACCCCTCCCTATCTCTGTAACCTTTTCCCTCCCTACAACTCTCCAAGATCTCTGCGTGCCTCCAACTCTGGCCTCTTGCACATCCCCAGGTTTCATTGCCCCTCAATGGCGGCCGTGCCTTCAGCTGCCTGGGCCCCAAGCTCTGGAGTCCCTGCCCACCCCTCTCTGCTTCTCTCTCTCTCCTCCTTAAAAATGCTGCTTTAAACCTATCTCTTTGACCCAGCATTTGGTTCCCTGTCCCAATATCTCCTTCTTTGACTTGGTGTCAATTTTTGTCTGATTTTACACTGTGAAGTGCCTTGGGACATTTTACTACGATAATGGAGCAATATGAATGCAAGTTGTTGTTGTTATTGATATTGGTTTTTGGTTTTAGTATTGATACTGGTTTTAGTACAGGATTGATACTGGTTTTAGTACAGGATTGATATGGGTTTTAGCACAGTATTGATATGGGTTTTAGTGCAGGATTAATACTGGTTTTAGTACAGGATTAATATGGGTTTTAGTACAGTATTGATATGGGTTTTAGTACAGGATTGATACTGGTTTTAGTACAGGATTGATACTGGTTTTAGTACAGGATTGATACGGGTTTTAGTACAGTATTGATATGGGTTTTAGTACAGGATTGATATGGGTTTTAGTACAGGATTGATATTGATTTTAGTACAGTATTGATATTGATTTTAAGTACAGTATTGATATGGGTTTTAGTACAGTATTGATACGGGTTTTAGTACAGGATTGATACTGGTTTTAGTACAGGATTGATACGGGTTTTAGCACAGTATTGATATGGGTTTTAGTACAGGATTGATATGGGTTTTAGTACAGTATTGATATTGATTTTAAGTACAGTATTGATATTGGATGATATTCGTTTTCGGGACCGGCCAGATGGAACATAAGAACATAAGAAATAGGAGCAGGAGTCGGCCATTTGGTCCCTCAAGCCTGCTCCGCCATTTAATAATATCATGGCTGATCTGATCATGGACTCAGCTCCACTTCCCTGCCCGCTTCCCATAACCCTTTATTCCCTTATTGCTCAAAAATCAGTCTAGCTCTGCCTTAAATATATTCAATGACCCAGCCTCCACAGCTCCCTGGGGCAGATAATTCCATAGGGGCATTACATTTGCGGTTTTCCAATCCACTGGGACTGCCCCAGAATTTTGGTAGATTACAACCAATGCATCCACTATTTCTGCTGCCACTTCTTTTAAGATCCTAGGATATAAGCCATCAGGTCCAGGGGACTTGTCCGCCTTTAGTCCCATTATTTTACCAAGTACTACTTCTTTAGTGTTAGTGAGTGTATTAAGTTCCTCCCTCCCAACAGCCCCTTGATTATCCACTATTGGGATGTTTTTAGTTTCTTCTACCGTCAGCGATATAAAATATTTGCTCAACGTCTCTGCTATTTCCCTGTTCTCCATTCTTAATTCCCCAGTCTTATACTGTAGGGGACTATAGAGACTTTTCCATTCCTGTTCTTGCCTGTATTCATCTTCAACATTGTGACTGAATTAACTTAAATAGCCATTTGTGGTAGTGTATTGTATATTTTAATAACCCTTTGTGTGTAAAATAACCTTCTAAAATGTCTTATTTTTGAGAGGCACTCAGAATGTTATTGTAGTGCTCACTCGAAGCTTGGTGCACTCCTTTGCTGCAAAGCACTTTACCGATGTAGCAATTCTAAGCAATTAAATTAAGAGGTAAAATGGGGAGATGGAGTTGAGCTGTTGCCAAGGTGGAATGGGATGAGATAAATGTTGTGAACAGGTTGCATCGCACTTTTTTCATTGCTCTGGAAATGCACTCAGGCAATTTTAACTCCGTCAGCCGGCTTGCTGCCCACAGCACTATTGCTACTCTGGGCCCCACAGGAAGCCAGTGTGTTCAGAACTCCTCAGGCCCCATTGTCGTCCCCTGGCCAGAAATCTACCACGGGAAACCCGCTCAGGCCACCAATTAAAATTGCCGTCAGACCTACGTTGGGCGGAGTCCTTGTCCCTGGCTCTGTGTAAGAGGTTAAAATTCAGAACGATAGCTTCTGCTAGCCTTCTGGCTGGTCAGTGACCGATTGAGGGGTGGGGGGAAGTGTATAACCTGGAAGGTGGGGGGATGTGATGCATATAACCCGTGGGGGGGGGGGGGTTAAACTTGGGGGGGCGGGGGAAAGGAGCATATAACTGGGGGATGGGGGGAAAGGTATAACTCGGGGAGTGGGGTGGGTGAGTGTATAACCCGGAGGGGTGGGGGTTTAAACTTGGGAGGCGGGGGGGAGAGAATGTGTAACTGGGGGAGGGGGGTGTTAAACTCGGAGGGGGGGAGGAAGAGAGTGTATATCCGGGGGTGGGGTGGGAGGGGTATGTATATAACCCGGGAGGGGAGGGGGTGGGGGCCAATCTATTGATGCTACTTTTAGAAGTGGGATCTGAGATGTACAGAGTCCCACCAAGAAATAACACCTCTGGTGACTTTGGAAAGGAGTAGATTCTAACTTTTAAAGGTGACATAAATGGATCCCGCCCCTCCGGTTATCCACTCTGGGGGAAGAATTCGTGCTGGCCATTAGCACCAGTAGGTGTGCTAATGTGGCGTTGAGAGCTGTAATGACAGCTCCTGTCGAATCTAGTGCTGCATGCCAAATCCGGATCCTCATAACGTTGCCAATAACAGCGATCGCCGGGGACTTCAATGCCATGGAGATCGTGATATCAGTGAATGTATAATGCTCACTGAACTCCCGATCTGCCAAATTGCTTCTCGCCACTTACCTCCCCGCCTGGAGTTAACAACGACTGGGAGAGCTGGCGTGCAGCACCAGGAAGCCGGCTCCAGTGACATTATTTAAAGGGATCATTAGTAATCACTCGTAGCTGACAGGTTAGTGAAGTTTCAGTGATCTGTGTTAGTTCCTGATACTGCAACAGTTTTATTTAGTGATTTGAAAGTTCTGTGGTATCAGGAGTGTTGGTGGCAAGTAGAAAAGTGCAAAATCTATTCTTGAAAAAGTCAGTCTACAGCACTTGCTAAAAGTCATGTGGGCTGTACTGGCAGTCCACCTCGGCCTCCAGGATCTACGGCGGAGAGAGCGGACGCAACCTGGAAGATGGGAACATGTGTGCAGAGGTAGGAGGAGGAAGGAGATTTGGAGGAAGAAGATGAGGAGGAAGAAGTTGAGGAGGAAGAAGACGAGGGACAGGAGGGAGGGAGGGAGCAGGCAGCCGGACAATCGGGTTTCCGGACGGGTGATCCGTGACTGGTTCATCAGACTCTGATTTGAATGAATGAAACCTCAGATCCTCGATGCTCACCACATGCCCATCATCACGTCCCTGTCACACGCCATGTCACTGTGATCTCCTGGGCACAAAGGTGAAATGAGAGAGACCACAAAATATTCCAAACTCTATTAATAAATTTATGCTTAAGCATATCACACATACCACGTGCATTCTAATAACTATTGACCTTTGTGCCTGCCATAGTTGAATACCTGTAATTTTGTGCAAGGTGTGAGTGTTGGTAGATTGAGATTGTTGATGGGTGAGTGCTGGGGATATGGTGCATTGAGCAGTGTGTGAAGCTTGTGTTACAGATGGTGGTATGTAGCATTTGCTGAAGCCTTTACTCACCCTGACCACCCATGTGAGCTTGTTAAAGTTATTCCTGCACTGGGTGTGGGTTCTGAGGACCACAGAGCTTCCCGTGACATGGTGTGCCACCTCCCTCCCCACAGAGCTGCCCGTGATGTGGTGTGCCACCTCCCTCCTCATAGTCCGGCAGACTTGTAGCGAGGGCTTCCTGCCAGTTGCCGGGTACAGGACCGCCCGCCTTCTCCCCACTGCTAAAACCAAGGCCTCCAAAGCTTCCTCGGAAAACCCTGGGTCGGTGATGTGCCGTCAGGATTTGTAAATAAGTGCTCCTTCTCCTTGACCTTCCTATGCTGTTGAGGCAGCTGCACAGCCAGCAATGCTCGGAATTAGGTGCTGCAGCATCAATCAACCTCTCCTTTAAGCAGTGAACAAAGCCTATAGCAATCATTACTTGGGTTTAGACTACACCTGATATTGGTCCACCTTTAGTGTAACGCCAGTGAGCTTGGGTTTTTGGACTAGATTTATGGCTCCAATGATTTAATGAAGAATGAGGACGAATTTTGCGTGCAGTCCAGACGATTTTCTCCTGCATTAATTCACCATTTTTAGTCTAACCACTGCCCATTCCTTGGCTATAACAAATGTCTAGCCCAGTGTTCCTTTGGATCAAATCTTTATTCTCAGGATAATTTGAACATTAAAATAGCTTTAAAGGATCACCCCCAGTAACCGGAAACTTTCTACTATGGGTCTTAGAGAAAATCACAGGTTGGAGTTGTGCAATTCCCTGATCTTCCCAACATGCATGACTGCACCAGCATCAACCAGCAGTGCAGGTAATCAAACATACCTGGTTACAGGCAGCACAGGTAATAAGAACATAAGAAATAGGAACAGGAGTAGGCGATACGGCCCCTCGAGCCTGCTCCGCCATTCAATAAGATCATGGCTGATCTGATCATGGACTCAGCTCCACTTCCCTGCCCACTCCCATAACCCGTTATCCCCTTATCATTTAAGAAACTGTCTATTTCTGTCTTAAATTTATTCAATGTCCCAGCTTCCACAGCTCTCTGAGGCAGCGAATACCACAGATTTACAACCTTCTGAGAGAAGAAATTTCTCCTCGTCTCCGTTTTAAATGGGCGGCCCCTTATTCTAAGATCATGCCCTCTAGTTCTAGTCTCCCCCATCAGTGGAAACATCCTCTCTGCATCCACCTTGTCAAGCCCCCTCATAATCTTATAAGTTTCCATAAGATCACCTCTCATTCTTCTGAATTCCAATGAGTAGAGGCCCAACCTACTCAACCTTTCCTCATAAGTCAATCCCCTCATCTCCAGAATCAACCGAGTGAACCTTCTCTGAACTGCCTCCAAAGCAAGTATATCCTTTCGTAAATATGGAAACCAAAACTGCACGCAGTATTCCAGGTGTGGCCTCACCAATACTTTATATAGCTGTAGCAAGACTTCTCTGCTTTTATACTCCATCCCCTTTGCAATAAAGGCCAAGATACCATTGGCCTTCCTGATCACTTGCTGTACCTGCATACTATCCTTTCGTGATTCATGCACAAGTACCCCCAGGTCCCGCTGTACTGCAGCACTTTGCAATCTTTCTCCATTTAAATAATAACTTGCTCTTTGATTTTTTCAAAAACACCTGGTTACAGGCAGCTCTCGCTCAGTGCAGAACTCCCCATTCTCTAACTCTCTGACAATTATCTGCTGGCATATTGTGTTATGTTTTGCCTGAATTAGTAAATTAATAAGACTGGTTCTAATATAAAATTAAGTTTAATCCTAGAAATTACAACACAGATGCAGCTCCTTAGGCCTATTGTAACTTGATAAAGTGCAACATCCCCACCAGCACCTGGGAATCCCTGGCCCAAGTCCGCCCTAAGTGGAGGAAGAGCATCCGGGAGGGCACTGAGCACCTCGAGTCTTGTCGCCGAGAGCATGCAGAAAACAAGCGCAGGCAGCGGAAGGAGCGTGCGGCAAACCAGACTCCCCACCCACCCCTTCCTTCAACCACTGTCTGTCCCACCTGTGACAGAGACTGTAACTCCTGTGTTGGACTGTTCAGTCACCTGAGAACTCACTTTTAGAGTGGAAGCAAGTCTTCCTCGATTTCGAGGGACTGCCTAAGATGATGATGATTGTAACTCTGTTCATGCTATCCCTACAACCAGCGCTCTCTAGTCTCTGATTCCATTCCTATCTATCTAGTCATAGCCAGAGAATCACCTGCAATGGCTTCTCTTCCTGCTCCCGCTCTGTTATCTCTGGACTCCCCCAAGGATCTATCCTTGGCCTCTCTTATTTTTCATCTACATGCTGCCCCTCGGCGACATCATCTGAAAACACAGCGTCAGGATTCACATGTATGCTGACAGCACCCAGCTCTACCTCATCACCACCTCCCTTGACCCCTCCAATGTTTCTTGTGCAACATCCAGTTCTGGATGAGAAGAAATGTCCACCTATTAAATATTGAGAAGAACAAAGCCATTTCTTTGGTCCCCGCCACAAACTCCATTCCCTCGCCACCAATTTCAACCCTTTCTGTGACGGCTGAGCAGGTGGTTTGCAACCTCGGCATCGACTTGACCTCGAGCTGAGCTTTCCATCCCATACCCTCTGCATCACCAAGGCCAACTACTTCCAGTTCCATAGAAGTGTTTGACTCCACCCCTTCCTCGGCTTATCTGCTGCTCATCCATGCCTTTGTTAGCTCTAGACTCGACTATTCTGATGCTCTTCTGGCCGGCCTCCCACCTTGCACCCTCTGTAAACTTGAGCTCAAGCAAAACTTGGCTGCCCGTATCCTAACTCGCATTAAGTGCTCGCTGACCTGGGTTGGCTCCCTGTCTGGCAATGCCTTGATTTAAAATTTTCTATTTTGTTTTCAAACCCCTCCATGGCCTCGCCCCCTCCCTCTCTCTGGAACCTCCTCCAGCCCCACAACCCTCTGAGATGTCTGTGCTCCTCCAATTCTGGCCTCTTGCACATCCCTGATTTCCATCACTCCACCATTGGCAGCCGTGCTTTCTGTGGCCGAGGCCCTAAGCTCTCGAATTCCCTCCCTAACCCTTTCCGCCCCTCTACCTCTCTCTCCTCCTTTAAGATGCTCCTTAAAGCCTACCCGGGTCACCTGTCCTAAATATTATATGACTCAGTGTCAAATTTTGATTGATAACTCTCCTGTGAAATGCCTTGGGAGGTTTTACTACATTAAAGGCGCTATATAAATGCAAGTTGTTGCAATTGTTGTGACCTAAGCAATATCTTGTACAAAATCACCATCATTTATTTGCCCCAGTGTATAAGATCGAGAATCCCATTTGCCTTTTTCGATTGCTCAAACTGCTAATATGCCTGTAATTTCAATAACTGTTTACGGAACATTTATTACTTTCTTAAAACAGGTGCCCAGTGATTCTTCCGAGCCACTGACTGTCAAACAGCCAGTTCAGTCCGTCCGAACTACACAGCGCACACAGACACCGCCCCAGACCAGCTGCCTGGGGAGAGGCAAAATGGCAAAATGTCTGACTCCAGATGAAATGACTTCGAAAGATTACTACTTTGATTCTTATGCTCATTTTGGCATCCATGAGGTAAAGACTCATCTCTTGCTGTAATGGTGAACATTTACGGTGCCTGGTTACGGTGACCATTGTGTGAAAGTTCACAAAGGTCATCCATGATTTCATTTCAAGCACATATTTTATGCCGTTTGCTTCATAATGTGTTGAGGTGAGAGCAATTATTTTTAATTTGGTGGAAAGCCAAATCTAATTTTCCACTCAGACATGTAATTGTTATCCATTATTAAACATAGTTTATAATCAGTGTTTAATCTCCAGTAAAGAATGCTAAAAGCACCAGGTGATAATGAAATTTCCCTCTCATTGATCAGCCCGGTGCCATTAACCAGCCCGGTGCTGCTAGCTAACCAGCCCTGTGTCATTAACCATCCCAGCGCCGCTAGCTAACCAGCCCTGTGTTACTAACCATCCCAGCGCCGCTAGCTAACCAGCCCTGCACCGCTAGCTAACTAGTCTTGTGTCACTAACTAGTCCTGTGTCACTAACCAGACCAGCGCCACTAGCTAACCAGTCCTGAGTCACTAACCAGTCCTGTTTCACTAACCAGCCCAGTGCTGCTAGCTAACCAGTCCTGTGTCACTATCAAGTTCAAAAATACAAGACCATATCTGCAGAAAGTACAGGGGAAATATGCATCTGATTGTCTGCTAATTGTACATTCACCTCAGACAATATTATTTTAACTCATCCCCCTATCAGTTGTAATGGTAGTGTTATATTGCCGTAACTGGTCACCTGGTAGAAGTTCTTTTGTTCAACGACATTAGTCATCAAGTTATTTTAAAAGCTTTCACCAATAAACAGGTAGGTTTTCCAGCTTTCAACAGCCTCTCACTTACAAGATTGTCTCAACATTGGAATAATTAGTTTCCGTGCAAACACCTATATCGGTCGGTAGGTCAATAGTTCATTGACAAGTTTGTCGGAGGTCGGTGTGATGAAGCAGGGCTTTCGTCAGAGTTAATCTAAATGTAACAATTGCAATTTTAAGCAGTGGATATTTTCCTGAGAGATCTTTCTGTCTTTAAAACAAATTTTCAGGGGTATAAAATGCACTTTATGTTAATATATAACTATTTATACGGTGAACACATTTTGGAAAAAGATGAGCATTGATCAGTTTTGATCGACGTGTTGTCTTCATTCCCATTGCAAACAAAAAATGAAAGCTTGATTCACCGAACCCTTAAAAACTGCTGTAAGTTTTGTTTTTGTGTAACGTTAGCTTTCTGTCTGTTTGCAATGTTGTTGAGTCTTGAATGAATTAAAAAAAATCTGAAGCCTTGTTGGATCCCTTTTAGCTCGGTGTACGGAACAGCCAGTTATCTGTTGCAGTGCAGATTGTGAATGTAGGGAGCTGTGTCCTGCTTAAGTCACACGGGCTGAAATTGCCCCGTTCTGGAAGACCCATGGCTGCCGCGCGGGTCGGTGCGGACTGGCCTCTCGAAGTGCCATCATTTTGAACATTGTTCTCCTTCAGTTTTTGTAGGTGACCAACTCGCCCGTTTTCCCGCCGCGTCGTGCACGCACAGACCCCTTCCTGAAATTGCCCCGCGGGAAATTGTCCCCGGGAGTGGCCCCGCCGCCGGTTGGTGCCACTGGCAGCATTTGCTGTCGGTACCCTTTCTGTGGCTGGGCGACCCGGCCACCATTAAAGGGGAGGTGCCGCTGCCGGTGACTCCATTTTAGTTTTTATTGTCGGCCAACTGCCAGGTCAGGCTGACAATTAGGCCCGCAGTCCTCCAGTCCTCCAGTATCACGCCTGTAGCCAGAGAGGACAGGAAAATGATGGTCAGAGCCTCTGCTATTTCCTCTCTTGTTCAATAGCCTGGGATACATTTCATCTGGGCCTGGGGATTTATCCACTTTCAAAGATGCTAAATCTCTTTATACTTCCCCTTTCACTATGTTTATTTCATCTAATATTTCACACTCCTCCCTGATTGCAATGTCTGCATCGCCCCGCTCTTTTGTGAAAACAGATGCAAAGTATTCATTAAGAACCATACCCATGTCTTCTGCCTCCACACACAGATTACCTTTGTGGTCTCTAAAAGGCCCTACCCTTTCTTTAGTTATCCTCTTGCTCTTAATGTATTTATAAAATATCTCTGGGTTTTCCTTGATTTTACTTGCCAATATTTTTTCATGCCCTCTCTTTGTTTCCTAATTTCCTTCCTAATTTCAGCCCTGCACTTTCTATACCCCTCTAAACTTTTTGCAATATTGTGCCCTTGGTATCTGTCATAAGCCTCCTTTTTTTTCTTTATCTTACCCTGTATGCCCCTTGACATCCATGGGGCTCTAGATTTGTTAGTCCCACCCTTTTTCTTTAAGGTAACATATTTGCTCTGAACCCTCACTATCTCCTTCGTGAATGCCTCCCATTGCTCCGATACGGATTTACCTTCAAGTAGCTTTTTCCTGTCCACTATGGCTAAATCACATCTCAGCTTAGTAAAATTGGCTTTTCCCCAATTGAGAATGTTTATTCCTGGTCTTTGTCCTTTTCCATAACTACTCTAAAACTAACTGGATTATGATCACGACCACCAAAATGCACTCCCATTGCTATATCTTCCAGCTGCCTAGCTTCATTCCATAAAACTAAGTCCAGAACCATCCCTTCTCTTGTTGGGCTTGCTACATACTGGCTGACAAAGTTTTCCTGAATGCACTTTAAGAATTCTGCACCCTCTATATATTTCACACTAATTTTGTCCCAGTTAATATTAGGGTAGTTGAAATCCCCTACTATTACTGCCCTATAGTTTGTGTACTTCTCAGAAATTGGCCTACATATTTGCTCTTCTATCTCCCTCTCACTGTTTGCGGATCTATAGTACACTTTTTTGTTCCTCCGTTCAACCCATATGGCCTCGTTTGATGACCCCTCTAACTCTTTTGAGTTTACCTGCAAAACATAAAACATTAAGACCATGCCACCCGACCTGGGTGACACAGCAGACATTTTCAAGGCCCCTTTTTTTTTAAATTTATTTTTTTTTGTTTTTTTTGGGGCGCTAAAATCAAATTTTTCCAGTGCCCCCTATAAAAGGGGAGGGGGACACTAAAAGCACCGGCAATGAAAACAAATTAAACTTTAAAACGTAAAATCAAATTAAAATTTGGTTGCCGGGCGTGATGATGCACTCCAGTCCCTCCGGTGCCCACCTCTCGCGGAAGGCCGCGAGCGTACCTGATGACCCCTCTAACATATCATCCCTCCTCACAGCTGTAATTGTTTTTTTTAATCAATATTGCAACCCCCCCCTCCTTTTTTACCCCCTTCTCTATCCCGTCTGAAAACCCTGTAACCAGGAACGTTGAGCTACCATACCTGCCCTTCTTTCAGCCATGTCTCAGTAATAGCTATAATATCGTACTCCCGAGTGTCTATCTGTGGTCTCAGCTCCTCTGCCTTATTCCCTAGACTCCTTGCATTGAAGTATATACCATTTAGCACAGCCAAACTGCCTTGTTGTCTATTTTCTAACCTTTGTTTCCTCTGTCTTCCAAATTCACTTACTAATTTTGTGCCTTCCATTTCCAGCTTTCAGAACATAAAAACATAAGAAATAAGTGCAGGAGTCGGTCATTTGGCCCCTCCAGACTGCTCCGCTATTCAATAAGATCATGAATGATCTGATCCTAGCCTCAACTCCACTTCCCTGCCTGCTCCCTATAACCCTTGACTCCCTTACCTTTCAAAAATCTGTCTATCTCCACTTTAAATATATTCAAAGACCCAGCCTCCAGAGCTATCTTTGGATAGATAATTCCAAAGATTCACGACCCTCTGAGAGAAGAAATTCCTCCTCATTTCTGATTTAAATGGGCGACCCCTTATTCTGAAACTATGCCCCCAAAGTGCTTTGCTTCTCTCCGTTCTGAATCTACTCGAAAGTTCCCATCCCTCTGCCAAGCTAAACTCTCCCCAACAGCACTAGCAACCCCTCCTGCGAGGATATTGGTCCCGGCTCTGTTGAGGTGCAACCTGTCCGGCTTGTACAGGTCTCACCTCCCCCAGAAACAGTCCCAATGCCTCAGGAATCTAAAGCCCTCCCTCCTGCACCATCTCTCCAGCCACGCATTTGTCTGTTCTATCCTCCTATTTCTGTATTCACTAGCACGTGGCACCGGGAGTAATCCAGAAATCACTACCTTTGAGGTCCTGCTTCTTAATTTCTCTCCTGGCTCACTAAACTCTGCCTGCAGGACCTCATCCCTCTTTCAACCTGTGTCATTGGTCCTGATATGGACCACGACCTCTGGCTGCTCACCCTGTCCCCTCAGAATATTCTGCAGCCGCTCGGTGACATCCTTAACCCTGGCACCAGGGAGGCAACATACCATCCTGGAGTCACGTCTGCGGCCGCAAAAACACCTGTCTGCTCCCCTAACTATCGAATCCCCTACCACTACTGCTCTTCAACTCTTCTCCCCCCACCCCCTATGTAGCTGAGCCACCTGTGGTGCCATAGGCTTGGCTCTGGCTGTACTCCCCAGGTGAATCATCGCCCCCACCAGTACTCAGAACTGAAAACCGGTTAGCGAGCGAGATGCACTCAGGGGATTCCTGCCCTGCCTGTCTGGTCCTCCCTGTGTCTGGCAGTCACCCATTCCCTCTCTGCCTGCACACTCTTTAGCTGCGGGATGACCACCTCCTGGAAGGGCCACTGTACAGCAAAATTCTAAAGGGTCAAAGTGTAATAAAAAGGCAAGCATGAAAGCTCGGTGCCTCAATGCGAGGAGTATTTGGAACCCAGGAGAGGGCTCTGAGCTAGTTAGAGTGGGTGAGAGCTCAGATGAACAGGACCCCAAGAAAGAATGCAAAAGGCAGGAGGCAACAGAGCAGAGTAGCACTGGGGTAAGTGTAAACCACAAGGTGATAGGAAGGGACAATATGTATGAATATAAAGGGGCTGCAGGAGGGGTCAAAACTAAAAATCATGGTTTAAAAACTAGTATTAAAACACTCTACCTAAACGCACGCAGCATTTGAAATAACGTAAATGAGTTGACGGCACAAATCATTACAAATGGGTATGATTTGGTGGCCATTACAGAAACGTGGTTGCAGGGTGGCCAAGACTGGGAATTAAACATACAGGGGTATCTGACAATTCGGAAAGATAGACAAGAAGGGAAAGGAGGTGGGGTAGCTCTGTTAATAAAGGATGATATCAGGGCACTTGTGAGAGATGATATTGGCTCTAATGAACAAAATGTTGAATCATTGTGGGTGGAGATTAGAGATAGTAAGGGGAAAAAGTCACTGGTGGGCATAGTTTATAGGCTCCCAAATAATAACTTCACGGTGGAGCGGACAATAATCAAGGGAATAATGGAGGCATGTGAAAAAGGAACAGCAGTAATCATGGGGGATTTTAACCTACATATTGATTGGTCAAATCAAATTGCACAGGGTAGCCTGGAGGAGGAATTCATAGAATGCATACGGGATTGTTTCTTAGAACAGTATGTTACAGAACCTACAAGGGAGCAAGCTATCTTAGATCTGGTCCTGTGTAATGAGACAGGAATAATAAACGATCTCCTTGTAAAAAATCCTCTCGGAATGAGTGATCACAGTATGGTTGAATTTGTAATACAGATTGAGGGTGAGGAAGTAGTGTCTCAAATGAGTGTACTATGCTTAAACAAAGGGGACTACAGTGGGATGAGGGCAGAGTTGGCTAAAGTAGACTGGAAACACAGACTAAATGGTGGCATAATTGAGGAACAGTGGAGGACTTTTAAGGAGCTCTTTCATAGAGCTCAACAAAAATATATTCCAGTGAAAAAGAAGGGCGGTGAGAAAAGGGATAACCAGCCATGGATAACCAAGGAAATAAAGGAGAATATCAAATTAAAAACCAATGCGTATAAGGTGGCCAAGGTTAGTGGGAAACTAGAAGATTGGGAAAATTTTAAACGACAGCAAAGAATGACTAAGAAAGCAATAAAGAAAGGAAAGATAGATTACGAAAGTAAACTTGCGCAAAACATAAAAACAGATAGCAAAAGCTTTTACCGATATATAAAAAGGAAAAGAGTGACTAAAGTTAATGTTGGTCCCTTAGAAGATGAGAAGGGGGATTTAATAATGGGAAATGTGGAAATGGCTGAGACCTTAAACAATTATTTTGCTTCGGTCTTCACAGTGGAAGACACAAAAACCATGCCAAAAATTGCTAGTCACGGGAATGTGGGAAGGGAGGACCTTGAGACAATCACTATCACTAGGGGGGTAGTGCTGGACAGGCTAATGGGACTCAAGGTAGACAAGTCCCCTGGTCCTGATGAAATGCATCCCAGGGTATTAATAGAGATGGCGGAAGTTATAGCAGATGCATTCGTTATAATCAACCAAAATTCTCTGGACTCTGGGGAGGTACCAGCGGATTGGAAAGCAGCTAATGTAACACCTCTGTTTAAAAAGGGGGGCAGACAAAAGGCAGGTAACTATAGGCTGGTTAGTTTAACATCTGTAGTGGGGAAAATGCTTGAAGCTATCATTAAGGAAGAAATAGCGGGACATCTAGCTAGGAATAGTGCAATCAAGCAGACGCAACATGGATTCATGAAGGGGAAATCATGTTTAACTAATTTACTGGAATTCTTTGAGGATATAATGAGCATGGTGGATAGAAGTGTACCGATGGATGTGGTGTATTTAGATTTCCAAAAGGCATTCGATAAGGTGCAACACAAAAGGTTACTGCAGAAGATAAAGGTACGCGGAGTCAGAGGAAATGTGTTAGCATGGATAGAGAATTGGCTGGCTAACAGAAAGCAGAGTATCGGGATAAATAGGTCCTTTTTGGGTTGGAAATCGGTGGTAAGTGGTGTGCCACAGGGATCGGTGCTGGGACCGCAACTGTTTACAATATACATAGATGACCTGGAAGAGGGGACAGAGTGTAGTGTAACAAAATTTGCAGATGACACAAAGATTAGTGGGAAAGTGGGTTGTGTAGAGGACACAGAGAGGCTGCAAAGAGATTTAGATAGGTTAAGCGAATGGGCTAAGGTTTGGCAGATGGAATACAATGTCGGAAAATGTGAGGTCATCCACCTTGGAAAATAAAACAGTAAAAGGGAATATTATTTGAATGGGGAGAAATTACAACATGCTGCGGTGCAGAGGGACCTGGGGATCCTTGTACATGAATTCCAAAGTTAGTTTGCAGGTGCAGCAGGTAATCAGGAAGGTGAATGGAATGTTGGCCTTCATTGCGAGAGGGATGGAGTACAAAAGCAGGGAGGTCCTGCTGCAACTGTACAGGGTATTGGTGAGGCCGCACCTGGAGTACTGCGTGCAGTTTTGGTCACCTTACTTAAGGAAGGATATATTAGCTTTGGAGGGGGTACAGAGACGATTCACTAGGCTGATTCCGGAGATGAGGGGGTTACCTTATGATGATAGATTGAGTAGACTATGTCTTTACTCGGAGTTCAGAAGGATGAGGGGTGATCGTATAGAAACATTTAAAATAATGAAAGGGATAGACAAGATAGAGGCAGAGAGGTTGTTTCCACTGGTCGGGGAGACTAGAACTAGGGGGCACAGCCTCAAAATACGGGGGAGCCAATTTAAAACTGAGTTGAGAAGGAATTTCTTCTCCCAGAGGGTTGTGAATCTGTGGAATTCTCTGCCCAAGGAAGCAGTTGAGGCTAGCTCATTGAATGTATTCAAATCACAGATAGATAGATTTTTAACCAATAAGGGAATTAAGAGTTATGGGGAGTGGGCGGGTAAGTGGAGCTGAGTCCACGTCCAGATCAGTCATGATCTTGTTGAATGGCGGAGCAGGCTCGAGGGGCTAGATGGCCTACTCCTGTTCCTAATTCTTATGTTCTTATGGAACGTACTATCCAGGAAGTTGTCAGCCTCGCGGATGCACCTCAGTGACTCCAGCCGCCGCTCAAGCTCCAAAACCCAGAGCTCAAGATGCTGTAGCTGGCGACACTTCCCGCACACATGGTCATCCAGGCCACAGGAAGCATCCAGGACTTCCCACATGGCACAGGATGTGCATTCCACAGGACTGACCTGCTCTGCCATGCCTCTGGTTATTTGATAATTAACTAAAGTTTTTAGTATACCCCTCTGCCCTAACTTCGAGAGAAGGAAAGACAACAGTGATACTCACCAACCAATCACCTACCACCTGTCCTGCGACGTCACTCCTTGATTATTTTTTTTGTTCTCTCTCCTCACACTCCCCACCCCCCCCCGCTCTCTCTCCCCGCTCCCCCCGCTCTCCCCACCCCCCCCGCTCTCTCTCCCCGCTCCCCCCACTCTCCCCACTCCCCCTGCTCCCCCCGCTCTCCCCGCTCCGCTCTCCCCGTTCCCCCCACTCACCCGCTACCCCCACTCCCCCCGCTCTCCCCGCTCACCCGCTCCCCCCGTTCCCCCCACTCACCTGCTCTCCCCACTGCCCCCGCTCTCTCTTCCCGCTCTCCCCACCCCCCCCCGCTCTCTCTCCCCACCCCCCCCGCTCTCTCTCCCCGCTCTCTCTCCCCACTCTCTCTCCCCGCTCTCCCCGCACGCTCCCCCCGCCCCCTGCTCTCCCCCCACTCCCCCCACACTCCCCCTGCTCTCCCCGCTCCCCCCCCGCGCTCCCCCCCCTTTCTCCCCGCTCCCCCCCGCTTACCCCGCTCCCCCCCGCTCTCCCCGTTCTTCCCACTCTCCCTGCTCCCCCCCCGCTCCCCCCCGCTCCACCCACTCCCACCCCGCTCACCCCCCGCTTCCCCCCACTCTCCCCACTGCCCCCGCTCTCCCCGCTCTCCCCGCTCTCCCCGTTCTCCCCACTCTCCCCGTTCTCCCCACTCTCCCCACTCTCCCCTCCCCCCCTCCCCACTCTCCCCTCCCCGTTCTCCCCACTTCCCCGCTCTCCCCACTCTCCCCACTCTCCCCTCCCCACTCTCCCCACTCTCCCTGCTCTCGCTGCTCTCCTTGGTCCCATATTTGACCCGAGGATGAGCTTCCAACCACACATCCTCTCCATTACAAGACCGACTACTTCATAATATCACCCTTCTCTGCCTGCCTCAGCTCAGCTGCTGCTGAAGCCCTCATCCATACCTTTGTTGCCTCTACACTTGACTATTTCAACGCACTCCTGGCCGGCCTCCCATCTACTACCCTCCATTAACTTAAGCTCATCCAAAACTCTGCTAACTTGCACCAAGTCCCGTTTGCCCATCACCCCTGTGCTTGCTGACCTACATTGGCTCCCAGTCCAGCAATCTTAAAATTCTCATCCTTGTTTGCAAACCCCTCCATGGCCTCGCCCCTCCCTATCTCTAATCTCCTCCAGCCCCACAACCCCTCGAGATATCTGTGCTCTTCCAATTCTGGCCTATTGAGCATCCCTGATAATTGCTCCACCATTGGCGGCCATGCCTTCAGCTGCCGAGGCTCTAAGCTCTGAAATTACCTCCCTAATCTCTCCATCTCTCTACCTCGCTCTTCTCCTTTAAGACGCTCGTTAAAACTTTCCTCTTTGACCAAGCTTTTGGTCGCCTGTGCTAATATCTCCTTATGTGATGCCCGCCAACACTCCTGTAATAAACACCCACTCCCACCCCCCCCACCGCCAACACTCTTCCCCCCCCCCCCAGTAATACTCCCCAATAAACACCTACCCCCCCCCGCCAACACTCCTCAATAAACACCCACTCCCCCGCACCAACACTCCCACACCCCACCAACACTCTCCAATAAACACCATTCCCCCCTCCAACACTCCCCCAATAAACACCCACTCCCCCCCCCAACACTCCCCAATAAACACCCACGGCCCCCCTCCTGCCCCCGCCAACACGCCCCAAATAAACACCCACTCCCCCCCGATTTCTCATCGAGTTCAGGGTTCATTTTAAGTTGACATTGTGGATCGGTGTGAGTTTGGAGCCATTTTGTTCACTAATGTATTTTACATGAATTGGAAATGTTCCATGAATTATTAATATTCACACTTGGATCCTGTGGCAATGGCCAGCTCTCAGTGTCTGCCTGCCTGTTCTCAACCTGCCCGCTAGATCGACAGTGAACCACTGCACTGCCCTATCCCCACTGTTTCATATTGTGAAATACAACTCTGCATGTGGCCCCAGACGGGAGAATGCCTCCCCGTATTCACGGACTCCATCATAACATAGAAACATAGGGCCCAAGTTTCCACACGATAAAAAACGAGTGCCCCTCCGAGCTGGGCGCCCGTTTATCGCGCTTAAAACGGCGCCGGAAAAAATACTCGCGATTCTGGAGCGCCCTGCAGCTCCTTGTCTGTTTAGCACGGCGCCCAGGGGGGCGGAGCCTACACTCGTGCCGATTTTGTAAGTGGGAGGGGGCGGGTACTATTTAAATTATTTTTTTTCCTGCCGGCAACGCTGCGCGTGCGCGTTGGAGCGTTCGCGCACGCGCAGTGTGAAGGAAACATTGGCACTCGGCCATTTTTGTAGTTCTTTGTAGCTGTTTAATTTTTGAACATTGCCATCTGCACATCAGCACTGAGAAGGCTGCAGGAAGCCTCAGAAAGTTGAGGCAGTCGTTTCCCGACCACCTCCCCCTTTTGCCGTCGGGAAATGGCTCCTCAATTTCTGAGGCTTCCTGCAGCCTTCTGTCTCCTTCCCTCCCTCCCGCCGTCTGGAACGGCTTCCCCCCCCTCCCCCCCCCATTGCGTTCGGTCGGTCAGGCCCGCACTCCCCCCCTCCCCCCGCCCGAACGGCTCCCTCCCCCCCCCCCCCCCCCCACTGCGTTCGGTCGGTCAGGCCCACACTCCCCCCCTCCCCCCGCCCGGAACGGCTCCCCCCCCACCCCCCTCCCCGCATTCGGCAACAGCTGCCTTGTTTTGTGAGGCTTGCTGCAGCATTCTCCCTGGCTGAAGCACTTTCACACAGGTAGGAAGATGGTTTATTTAATCTTTTCTTTGCTTATAAATGTTTATTCAGGTTGGATTTATTTGTATAATATTTGTATAAGTATAAATAAGGATTTATTGTAGAATTTAATGACTTCCCTTCCCCCCCCTCCCACCTCGTTCTGGACGCCTAATTTGTAACCTGCGCCTGATTTTTTAATGTGTAGAACAGGTTTTTTCAGTTCTACAAAAATCTTCACATGCTCCATTCTAAGTTAGTTTGGAGTACGTTTTCACTGTGGAAACTTTCAAATCAGGCGTCAGTGGCCGGACACGCCCCCTTTTGAAGAAAAAATTCTGTTCCAAAGTAGAACTGTTCTACCTGACTAGAACTGCAGAAAAAAAAATGTGGAGAATTGCGATTTCTAAGATAGTCCGTTCTCCACCAGTTGCTCCTAAAAATCAGGCGCAAATCATGTGGAAACTTGGGCCCATAGAAACATAGAAAATAGGTGCAGGAGCAGGCCATTCGGCCCTTCGAGCCTGCACCACCATTCAATATGATCATGGCTGATCATGCAACTTCAGTACCCCATTCCTGCCTTCTCTCCACATCCCTTGATCCCTTTAGCCGTAAGGGCCACATCTAACTCCCTTTTGAATATATCCAATGAACTGGACTCAACAACTTTCTATGGTAGAGAATTTCACAGGTTCACAATTCTCTGGGTGAAAAAGTTTCTCCCTCATCTCGATCCTATATGGCTTACCCCTTATCCTTAGACTGTGACCCCTGGTTCTGGCTTTCCCCAACATTGGGAACATTCTTCCTGCATCTAACCTGTCCAATCCCGCCAGAATTTTATATGTTTCTCTGAGATCCCCTCTCATTCTTCTAAATTCCAATGAATATAAGCCTAATCGATCCTGTCTTTCCTCATATGTCAGATCTGCCATCACTGGAATCAGTCTGGTGAACCTTCGCTGCACTCCCTCAATAGCAACAATAACGTGGCAGAAAAGCACAAGTAATGAATGGGCTGTTGATGTGTTTCGACCACAGGAGATGTTAAAAGATGAAATTCGAACCCTAACGTACAGGAGTTCCGTGTACCACAACAAACATGTGTTCAAGGACAAGACTGTGCTGGATGTGGGAAGTGGAACTGGGATTTTGGCGATGTTTGCAGCCAGAGCCGGAGCCAGGAAAGTGTTTGGGGTATGTCCCTCTGATTGTTCATGCATCTGTTGTCAAATTTCTTTAAAAATGTTTGTTGTGAATGAAACTGCAGTGTAAATGGCCTGCTTGGTACGGATCCGGACTTCTTTCTCTGGTTCCTGTCTATGCTGTTAGACAGAGGCAAGGCTGGGCTGGTGATTGTTATATATGCAGACTATAGATATACTCCCTGTGTAGTCACTGTAGAGTTGCATAAGATGGAGACTTGTTACCTGATGTACTATGAATAAGGTTTACACTGTGTATATACTATGCTGGCACCACTAGAGGGTGCAACTGGTGGAGACATGAGGGTCACCTGCATAGGTGTGCAGGGCCCAGTATAAAAGGCTGCTCACCATGCTTGTGCCTCACTCTGGAGTTATGAATAAAGGACCAAGGTCATTACAGTTTGAGTACAACACATTGCCTCGTGGAGTCATTCATAAGTGCATTACAGAATTAACAGTGATTGTAGAAATCAGCTGCTGGTTTCCACTCCTGGTTGCGATCCCACTTGCCTGGATGAGTGCAGCTCCAACAACATTCAAGAAGCTCGACACCATCCAGGACAAAGCGGCCCGCTTGATTGGCACCCCATCCACCGCCTTCAACATTCACTCCCTCCACCACCATCTGCAGGATGAACTGCAGCAACTCCCAAAGGCTTCTCCGGCAGCACCTCCCAAACCCGCGACCTATACCATCTAGAAGGACAAGGGCAGCAGGTGCATGGGAACACCACCACCTCCAAGTTCCCCTCCAAGTCATACACCATCCAGTGATGCCCACATCCCGGAACTAATAATTAACAAAAAAAGGACAGCATGTCACGCTTATTTTTGCATTTGTTTACACAAAGCCTGGCTCAAAATAGCCATTGACCATGATCGCAAGATCACACACGCCTGTTTATATCTGCTCTCCGAAAGAGCTGTCACCTTAGTCCCATTCCCAGTACTGTTTACATTATTTAAAAGCTTCCCCACTGTTCTTTGGGCATTTCATGTTTCTGAACTCCACCCTCCATCCTTTTAATGATCTTAAATTTATTCCCTCTACTTACCGATCCACTGACCTGTGGAAATAGTTTTTCCCAGTTAGCTTCATCAAAACCTTTTTGAATTGCAAACGCCGCAATCAGATCTATGTAATTAGAACATTTATGCGCAACGTTAATTCTAATACCTTGTGGAAATGTTAATGCATTAGAATAATTTGGCTGGAGTTGCAGAGGGTGTGGGTCTGTTTGGCATTTGAACATGGAATAGAATGGATTAAATCATTTTCCAAAGCAGCCTTCAAACAAAATCTGCTCATAGGCACGAAAATATTCTTTGACAATAAACAGAGAATTGTAAAAAAAAAATGGACTGTGCTAAATTAAAATGCAAAGGGATATTCCAGTGCTCAAAGCCCCTTACCTTCTGTGTTTTTAGATTGAATGTTCCAGTATCTCTGATTATTCAGAGAAGATCATCAAAGCAAACCACTTGGACAACAGTAAGTTTCACAAATGCAGTATGAAGTTGCAAATACTTACACGTTAATTAATTACCATGTTGTAATGACCAAAATAATTTCCAATTTTCTCACCTTGATCAGAAGATTAATTGGAGATTTTTATTCCCTTGCTAAATTAAATATTTCAAATATTGCATTCATTCATCAAATATTTTGCAAAGAGGAATAATGGTTTTTAAGTTTAAAAATAGAAAGAAGTTGAAAGATTTTTTGGCTCATCAAAGGAATAATTATGTAGTGATGAGCTGATTTATAATTTAGCTGTTGGTAACCATATTACTATCACCGTAAGGACTGGAGAAAATGCATTTTATATTTTGGCTAAATCCTACCTGTTTCCAATTAGTCAGAGATTTGCATGAACTATTTTACAGTAATCACAATATTTAATGGTAAAGTAGAGGAAGTTGAACTGCCCGTGGATAAAGTAGACATCATAATCAGTGAATGGATGGGCTACAGCTTGTTCTATGAATCAATGCTGAACACAGTAATCTTCGCACGGGATAAGTGGCTGGTAGGTGAACTGCTTCTTAAATTCCCCGCAAGGAAATGTTGCATTTTCATTCTATTCGATAAGTTGCTAAGCTTCTAAGTGAACAAGCTTCAATCCTCTTACTTTGTAAGTGCAAAAACAAAAGCAGAATATGAAAGCTTAACTGTTGAGTGTAATTCAGACTGGCAGCGTTATCAGATGTTATTGCTGTAGGATCTGTCGGGAATAAAACTTGATGTGACAGTTGAGCAGAGCAGTAAAAGTATGGACCGGATGCGTGTCGAATTCTGCTTTGTATGTGCTGTGCAAAATGTGATATTTTTATCATGTGAATAGATTACGAGACCCATTTCCCCCAACTTCACCAACAGAAACCTGGAGGGCTGATGTTCCCAGACCGAGCTACACTCTATATCGTAGCCATCGAGGATCGGCAGTACAAGGACTTCAAAATTCACTGTAAGATCATGTCTGAATGTTGCTTTCACATCTTCCTGTGTTTCATGATATGGTTTGAGGGCATGAACCTGGGCTTCCCTCAGTGCTGGCTAAGACAGCGAGCTGCTAATGTTCAGAGCTGGCTTGGCGATCCCTCCCCTTTCCATCTTAGTGGTGCTACCTGGCCCTGGGAGGCGTGGGGGAGTGGCCTAGGGTCACTTGCTTTTTCACCGGCCCTTTGGTTGGAACCTTTCCCAGTCGTACAGTTGAGATAGGGAACTCTGGAATGAGGGAGGTTTGAGCAAGAGAGCCTGCCATCCTACACAGGAACAAAGAACTTGCATTGATATTATGGCTTTCACCCCCTTTAACAATTCACACTGATGCCTCGGACCGATACTGACCCCCTCCCCCGACCGCTCCCCCCCCCACCCCCTGGTCCGACACTGACTGCACCGCCCCCCCCCCCCCCCCCGGTCCGACACTGACACTCCCCCCCCCGCCCCTGTCTGACACTGACCCCCCGGACTGATACTGACCCCCCCACCACCACCACCATGGGGCACTATCTCTGTATGTTGGTGTTTTCTCGCTTTACCTGCAACTTGTGTTAATTTTCTGCGTCTCCTTTTGTTTAGGGTGGGAAAACGTTTATGGTTTTGACATGACGTGTATCAGGAACGTTGCCATAAAGGAACCTCTAGTGGACATTGTGGATCCCAAACAAGTTGTGACCAATGCTTGTCTCATCAAGGTATGGGGGGCCGCTTTTATAATAATCAGTGTGGTTATGACAATGAGTGATTTGATGAAATGTAATACAGGGTAAGCAGTGTGATTATGACAATGAGTGATTTGATGAAATCTATTTGAGTGGTACCTATACTACATCAGGTCGGAATCAGGGAAACAAACTGGTGAAAGGTTTCCTGCCGCGCCTCAGCTGGAAAAGATCACCCGTTAACAACAGAGATAATAATCCAAGGGCCCAGAAATGCAGCCGTACAGCCCCCGGACTCTCGGTCCCCTCCGCTCCAATATGGCGGGCAGCAGGCCGCTTATTTCTGGCTGGATGTGCGCCACTGCCCATATTGGATCAGGTACTGACGGTAGGAGTGTGCAGAGGAGAGGTTAAATTATTCACATTAGGGTCTTGCGAATCTTGCAAGAGTTTTCAGTAAGAAGCACATGACCTACCCCTTCCACAGGCCGGGATTCTAACCCCACCCCGCCCCTCGCCCAGCGAGAATGGCATGTGGGAGGGGTTTAGCTGAGACCTGAGGTCACTCCCTTCCCGCCCGGCACGGTTTTACCTTCGCCGGGGCTCCCGCAACAGGCCAAGGTGGGAGGAGCCGGCTTGACCAGGAGAGGCCACGGTAAACTTTGTAAAATGCCTTTTGTCAGAACTCCTTGTGGGGCAGCAGGAGCAGGAGAGCACCCCCTCCTCCCCCCCATCCCCAGATCTCCTGCCCCCAGACCCTTCCAGACCCCCTGTCCCCGGATCTCCTGACCCCAGACCCTTCCAGACCCCCCAGACCCCTTGTCCTAGACCTCCTCCTCACCCCTTGTCCTCCCCTATTCCCCCATCCCCTTTCGACCCCCAATAATTTGGGGCCGACATGTCAATAAAGTGTTTGGTTTGATTTTGGAAGGAATGTAAGTGATATATGACATTGAGAAATAATTGAAAGGTTTGTCCATCCAGGAGGTGGATATCTACAATGTAAAGACTGAGGATCTGTCGTTTACTTCTACATTCTGTCTTCAAGTTCAGCGGAATGAATATATTCACGCTTTGGTCACATATTTTAACATCGAATTTACAAAGTGTCACAAGAAAACTGGATTTTCTACAGGTAATTTTTATCAACTATTATATTATACTTTCATCAAAGGACTTTGGAATCTAGAATACACCATTCAGGTAAACTATAACTTTTTTTTACATAGAATTATAGAATCTTACAGCATAGAAGGAAGCCATTCAGGCCCCGGTGCCTGTTCCAACTCTTTACACAGTATTACATGGGATATACGACACAGAAAGATGCCATTTGGTCCAACCAGTCCATGCCGTTGTTTATGCTTCACTTGAGCCTCCTCCCATCTTTCCTCATCTAACTCTATCAGTGTAACCCTCTATTTGTTTCTCCCTCATATGCTTGTCCAGCCTCCCCTTAAATGTATCGATACTATTCACTTCAGCCACTCCCTGTAGCAGCGAGTTCCACATTCTCACCACTCTCTGGGTAAAGAAGTTTCTTCTGAATTCCCTATTGGATTTCTTGGTGGCCTTATATTGATGGCCTCTGGTTTTGCTCTTCCCCACAAATGGAAACATTCTCTGCGTGTCTACTCTATCAAAAACTTTCATAATTTTAAAGACCTCTATTAGGTCACTCCTCAGCCTTCTCTTTTCAATAGAAAAGAGACCCAGCCTGTTCATCCTTTCCTGATATCCTCGCATTATTGGTATCATCCTTGTAAATCTTCTCTGCACCCTCTCTAGTGTCTTTATAACCTTTTTATGATTTTTTTTGTTTTATGTTCCTTGATAATTTAATTTCATAGCTCCTCTTTGTCTTCCTAATTGTTTTTTTGACTTAATCTCTTAATATTCTCCCTTATCATGCTCTCCCCTGCTGTCCATGTTCTTAATGTGTGCCTCGTTCCTTACCTTCAATTTTTCCAATATGTCTTTATTCATCCATGGAGTCTCATTAGTGTTTAGCTTGTTCTTGTTTTTTAGTGGAATGTATTTTTCCTGGACTATGTTGAATGCCGTTTTAAATGTTACCCATTGCTGTTCTCCATCATTGTTTGCCAATATCGTTATCCATTTTATTTTCCCAAGTTCTATTCTCAGCCCCATAAAATCGGATTTTCTCCAATCTATTACCCTGCTCTTCATCATACTTATGTCCTTCTCAATTATTATCGTAAAGCGTATTATAAGATGGTAATATTGTCCAGATGTTCCTCTACTTTTACTTCTCTTATCTGCACTGGTCCATAAGAACATAAGAAATAGGAGCAGGCGTCAGCCACTCGGCCCCTTGAGCCCGCTCCGCCATTCAATGAGATCATGGCTGATCTTCTACCTCAACTCCACTTTCCTGCACTATCCTCATATCCCTTGATTCCCCTATTATGCAAAAATCTATCGATCTCTGTCTTGAATATACTCAACCAATGAGCCTCCACAGCCCTCTGGGATAGAGAATTCCAGAAATTCACCACCTTCTGAGTGAAGAAGTTTCTCCTCACCTCAGTCCTAAATGGCCGACCCCTTATTCTGAGGCTGCGACCCCTGGTACTAGACTCCTCAGCCAGAGGAAACTTCCTCCCTGCATCTACCGTGTCAAGCACTGTAAGAATTTTGTACGACTGCCCCAGAGTCCAGTGAATTTTGGTAGATTACAACCAATGCATGCACTATCTCTGCAGCCATCTCTTTTAAGACCCCATGATGTGAGCCATCAAGTCCAGCGTACTTGTCCGCCTTTAGTCCCATTATTTTACTAGTACTACTTCAATAACGATTGTATTAAGTTCCTCCCTCCCTATAGCCCCTCGATTATCCACTATTGGGATGTTTTTAGTGTCTTCTACCTTGTTCAAAGTCTCTGCCATTTCCCTGTTCATTATTAATTCCCCAGTCTCATCCTCTAGGGGACCAACATTTACTTTAGTCATTATTTTCATTTTTATGTACCTGTTGAAACTCTTACTATCTGTTTTTATATTTTGTGCTAGTTTACTTTCATCATCTATCTTCCCCCTCTTTATCTCTTTATTATTTTTTTAGTCGTTCTCTGCTGGCTTTTAAAAGTTTCCCAATCCTAGAACATAAGAATATAAGAAATAGGAACAGGAGTAGGCCATACGGCCTCTCGAGCCTGCTCCGCCATTCAATAAGATCATGGCTGGTCTGATCATGGACTCAGCTCCACTTCCCTGCCCGCTCCCCATAACCTCTTATCCCCTTATCGTTTAAGAAACTGTCTATTTCTGTCTTAGATTTATTAAATGTCCCAGCTTCCACAGCTCTCTAAGGCAGCGAATTCCACAGATTTACACCCTCTGAGAGAAGAAATTTCTCCTCATCTAAGATCGTGCCTTTTAGTTCCAGTCTCCCCCATCAGTGGAAACATCCTCTCTGTATCCACCTTGTCAAGCCCCCTCATAATCTTATACGTTTCGATTAGATCACCTCTCATTCTTCTGAATTCCAATGAGTAGAGGTCCAACCTACTCAACCTTTCCTCATAAGTCAACCCCCTCATCCCCAGAATCAACCTAGTGAACCTTCTCTGAACTGCCCCCAAAGCAAGTATATCCTTTCGTAAATATGGAAACCAAAACTGCACGCAGTATTCCAGGTGTGGCCTCACCAATACCTTACTTAGCTGAAGGAAGACTTCCCTGCTTTTATACTCTATCCCCTTTGCAATAAAGGCCAAGACACCATTGGCCTTCCTGATCACTTGCTGTACCTGCACACTATCCTTTTGTGTTTCATGCACAAGTACCCCCAGGTCCCGCTGTACTGCGGCACTTTGCAATCTTTCTCCATTTAAATAATAACTTGCTCTTTGATTTTTCTGCCAAGCTGCATGACCTCACACTTTCCAACATTATACTCCATCTGCCAAATTTTTGCCCACTCACTTAGCCTATCTCCTTTTGTAGATTTTTCTGTCCTCACACATTGCTTTTCCTCCCATCTTTATATCATCAGCAAACTTGGCTACGTTATACTCAGTCCCTTCTTCCAATTCGTTAATATAGTTGATGTAAATAGTTGAGGTCCCATCACTGATCCCTGCAGCACCCCACTAGTTACTAGTTGTCAACCAGAGAATGAACCATTTATCCCGACTCTCTGTTCTCTGTTAGTTAGATTCCTCTGGCCTCCCACCAGTCTTGGTCACATTATATGCCCTTGTTTTCAATTTGATACCATCTCTTATTTCGCCACGGATGGTTATCCCTTCTCTTACAGTCTTCCTTTCTCATTGGAATATATTTTTGTTGTGAGTTATGAAATAGCTCCTTAAATTCCTGCCACTGCTAATCAACCGTCCCATACTTTCATCGATTTTCCCAGTCCACTTTAGCCAACTTTGCCTTCATACCTTTGTAGTCTCCATTATTTAAGCTTAGGACACTGGTTTAAGATCCAACTTTCTCACCCTCCAACTGAATTTGAAATTCAACCATGCTACGGTCACTCATTCCTAGAGGATCCTTTACTACGAGATAATTTATTAATCCTGTCTCATTACAATGTACCAGATCTAAGATAGCCTGCTCCCTGGTTCGTTCCGCAACGTACTGTTCAAGGAAACTATCCCGGATACACTTTATGAACTCTTCCTCAAGGCTACCCTGGCCAATTTGTTTTGTCCAATCAATATGAAGGTTAAAATCGCCCATGATTATTGCCATTCCTTTATTACAAGCTTCCATTATTTCTTGATTTATACTCCGTCCAACAGTGTAGCTCTAAGAACATTAGAAATAGGAGCAGAAGTAGACCATTTTGGCCCTCAAGCCTGCTCCACCATTTAATAAGATCATGGCTGATCTGATCAGAGACTCAGCTCCACTTCCCTGCCCGCTCCCATAACCCTTTATTCCCTTATCACTCAAAAATCTATCTATATCTGCCTTAAATATATTCAATGACCCAGCCTCCGCAGCTTTCTGGGGCAGAGAATTCCATAGATTTACAACCCTCTGAGAGAAGAAATTCCTTCTAATCTCAGTTTTATATGGGTTATAATTATACTGAGACTATGCCTCCTAGTTTTAGCTTCCCCTATGATTGGAAATACCCTCTCTGCATCCACCTTGTCGAGCCCCCTGATTATCCTATATGTTTCGATAAGATTACCTCTCATTCTTCTGAACTCCAATGAGTATAGGCTCAACCTATCTTCACAAGTCAACCCCCTCATCGCCAGAATCAACCTTCTCTGAACAGCCTCCAATGCAAGTATATCCTTCTTTAAATACGGAGACCAAAGCTGTACACAGTACTCAAGGTGTGGCCTCACCAATACCCTGTACAGTTGTAGCAGGATTTCTCTGTTTTTATATCCCATCCCCCTTGCAATAAATTTGCCTTCCTGATTACTTGCTGTAGCTGCATACTAATGTAAAGCTTGATAGTCACTCAAACCAACTTAGGATAAGATTGTGATTGTGATTGAAATCTTGCACTCAGTCACTGATCAACAGATGTTTTAAAAATAAGCATGTTAAAAGAAGGAAGAATGATTTGCATTTACATGTAGATTATTAGACTAATTTTTCCAAGACTGACCAATTAAAAAAATATAAACGCCGACTGCAATGGACAGGCAATTTCTTGATCAATGCTATCCCACTCATCAATAGAATGCCTTGGGAGTCGACATTTTACATTTTTGTTTCTGACCTGATTTGAGTAAATGTGCTGTAAGGATAGACTATGCATGTTTTCTCCGCGAATTATCCAAGGAGCTGAACCATAATAAAATATTTTGGAGACCGTTTGTAAGGTTGGTAATATCGTTGCTGACTGACATTCTTCTGCAGCTCCTGATGCTCCATACACACACTGGAAACAGACGGTGTTTTACTTAGAAGACTACCTGACAGTGAAACGGGGAGAAGAGATTTGTGGAACTATAGCAATGAATCCCAATGCAAAAAACAATGTAAGTCAAGTCCAACCACTTCGGTCCCAATGGGGAACTCGTCCCTTTTCAATGTGGTTGAACATGAATTTTAGTATTTAGTTCTGATGTTGAAGCAATGGTTAATCTCTTGGTTTATCTGCTTTTCATTATTATTCAGGAACTTGTCACCTCTGCCCAGGCTGGCCTGACTGGTGACTCCACTAAGTGATTCTCTATCCCATAAATAGGGCTGGCCAGTAAGTTGTCCTTGCGAAGGTGGTGGTGTGCCGCTGCAGTCTGTGCCATAATCCCAAATCCCGAGAACAATAAGGAAAAGTCTACCTAGTTACAAGTTTAAATTACATCGGATATATGGCACAGAAACAGGCCATTTGGTCCAAACAGTCCATACCAGCCATTATACTCCATTCGAGTCTCCTCCCGTCTTTCCTCATCTAAATCTATCAGCACAACCTTCTGTTTCCTTCTCCCTCATATGCTTGTCTAGCCTCCCCTTAAATGGATCGATACTATTTGCTTCAACCACTCCCTGTGGTAGTGAGTTCCACATTCTCACCACTCTCTGGGTAAAGAAGTTTCTTCTGAATTCCTTATTTGATTTCTTGGTGACTATCTTATATTGATCGCCTCTAGTTATGCTCTTCCCCACAAATGGAAACATTCTCTCTGTATCTACTTTATCAAAACCTTTCATAATTTTAAAGACCTCTATTAGGTCACCCCTCAGCTTTCTCTTTTTCAAGAGAAAAGAGACCCAGCCTGTTCATCCTTTCCTGATATGTACACTCTCGCATTTCTGGTGTCATCCTTGTAAATCTTCTCTGCCCCCTCTCCAGTGCTTCTATATCCTTTTTATAATATGGCGACCATAACTGTACGCAGTGCTCCAAGTGTGGTCTAACCAAGGTTTGATACAGGTTTAGCATAACTTCCCTACTTTTTAAATCTACCCCTCTAGAAATAAACCCTAGTGCTTGGTTTGCATTTTTAAATGGCCTTATTAACGTATGTCCAAATCTCCACTGTAGACTTGGCACTTGCCTTTTAATCTTTATTTGAATACAAAAACAAAGTGAAAACATTAAAAAATAAATTGTGCATTAACTCTCTTGCATCTAGCTCTGCCATCCCTGGATTTTGAGGCTGTCCCAGCGGATTGGAAAACCGCAAATGTAACACCCCTATTTAAAAAAGGAGGCAGACAGAAAGCAGGAAACTATAGACCAGTTAGCCTAACATCTGTCATTGGGAAAATGCTGAAGTCCATTAGCAGGATATTTTGAAAAGCATAATGCAGTCAAGCAGAGTCAGCATGGTTTTAAGAAAGGGAAATCATGTTTGGCAAATTTGCTGAAGTTCTTTGAGGATGTAATGAGCAGGGTGGATAAGGGAGAACCAGTGGATGTGGTGTATTTGGATTTCCAGAAGGCATTCGATAAGGTTCCACATAAAAGGTTACAAGATAAAAGCATAGTTAGCCAATCCTCTATCCAACAGAAAACAGAAATTCGGGATGAATGGGTAATTTTCCAGTTGGCAACCAGTGACTAGTGGGGTGTCACAGGGATCGGTGCTGGGGTCTCAACTATTTACAATCTATATTAATGACTTGGATGACGGGACTGAGTGTAATGTAGCCAAGTTTGCTGATGATACAAAGATGGGTGGGAAAGCATGTTGCGAGGAGGACACAAAAGAATCTGTAAAGAGATATAGACAGACTAAGTGAGTGGGCAAACATTTGGCAGATGGAGTATGATATGGGAAAGTGTGAGGTTATTAATTTGGCAGGAAAAATAAAAAAGCAAATGATTATTTAAATGGAGATTACAAAATGCTGCAGTACAGAGGGACCTGGGGGTCCTTGTGCATGAAACACAAAAAGTTAGTATGCAGGTACAGGAAGTAATCAGGAAGGCAAATGGAATGTTGGCCTTTATTGCAAAGGGATGGAGTATAAAAGCAGGGAAGTCCTGCTACAACTGTACAGGGTATTAGTGAGGCCACACCTGGAGTACTGCATACAGTTTTGGTATTTAAGGAGGGATATACTTGCATTGGAGGCAATTCAGAGAAGGTTCACGAGGTTGATTCCTGAGATGAGGGGGTTGACTTATGAAGAAAGATTGAGTAGGTTGGGTCTATACTCATTGGAGTTTAGAAGAAAGAGAAGTGATCTTATTGAAACATAAGATTCTGATGGGGCTCGACAAGGTAGATGCAGAGACGATGTTTCCACTCGTGGGGGAATCTAGAACTAGGGGGTGTGGTTAAGAATAAGGGATCACCCATTTAGAACTGAGATGAGGAGAAATTTCTTCGCTGAGAGTCATAAATCTGTGGAATTCTCTGCCTCAGAGAGCTGTGGAGGCTGGGTCATTGAATATATTTAAGGTGGAGATAGATTTTTGAAAGATATGGGAGTGAAGTGTTAGGGGAGCGGGCAGGGAAGTGGAGCTGAGCCCAAGATCAGTTCAGCCATGATCTTACTGGATGGTGGAGTAGGCTCGAGGGGCCAAATAGCCTTTCCTGCACCTATTTCCGGCGTTCCTGTGTCAGTGCCTTTGTCCTGACTATGTCCACTCTCTGCCGGCTATCGCCGTCTGTCCCAGGAGCCCTGCTCATCATCCTGTCCCAATCATTTCCTTTCCAAATGCTCCCTCTGTCTTTGCCAAAATCTCTTTGTCTTTCTTCACAACCTTGCAGCTATTTTTCTCATGGGCTTTGATGCTTCTCTTCTTTCTGACGCTGTTACTGTCTTTCCAAAGCCTCCCTTCCTAAACTCTGGAGAGGCCAAGTTTCAACTGCTGACATAATTCAGTCCTGAAGGATTACGGACTGGTGTAAATCTAGGCGGAACGGGAATGTAACAAGAGCACTCAATTCCTGGAGTCAAGTCGTTTTGAAAGCTATTCACAGCCCTGAGTGCAGTGACTTGGCCTTGTTTTGGGACCAGAAGGTTATGTGTGGGGGAACTTTACAGAGGTGCAGATAATTGAAGGAAGGTGCAGAATAGGGGATAAAAAATCTTTGCAACTTTTGGAAAGGCTAAAAGGAAACCTCAACCAATTGGCAGCCTTTGCAAGGCTGAAGAGGGAGAGAGCAATTGACAGTCAGAAATGAAGGAAATGGAAACTTAATATGGAGACAAGTGATGGAGCAGCCCACGCTGAGATTTTAACCCTCTGTTGACCATTCCGCTCACTGGGTGTTGGCTGCGGAAGCTCTCTACTTCTGGCTGTCTACTGTGAAGACAGGTCCTGGCCAGGTAGGCGTAATAACTGCAGCAGAAATAGTTGGTAACATCATCTCGATGGGTGTAGCATGGGTATTGGTCCCCTTGACAAGCCTTTCGTTAGCAGTCTAACTAAATCTGACGTCCTGTGACTGGGTGCTATTGAAGATCCTTCTGACATTACACTTAGCCGGGTATTGCAATACTGTACCTGTGGAAGTCTGTCACAACGTTGCCTGAGAACAGGAGCGTCTGTCACTGATCATGTGCCAAAGTGAGGTCTGTGCACCCCTGTCTGCAACTGACCCGCCTAATATCCCTACTCTGGTCCTGCTCTGCTTCTCAGAGCAAGGCGAGATGGGGATTCTCACTGGGGAAACTGACGGTGCATGTGGGGGAAATAAAGCAAGAGCTGGACAATGGGTCGTGGAAATGGCAACAGATTAAAAAAAACAGTTCAGGTGTGGCCTGAACTGACTTGCCTTTACTTTGTGGCCCCGTTTAAATTAACTTTCCAGTTCCAACAACCTAGGACACCTAATTCAGATGCACATCGCTAACACCATCGCCAAGTGCGCTGCATGAGCGAATGTTGGGATCCTCACTGCCATATTTCAGTATTGAATTGAAGTTTCCCCTACTTTAACCGAGTGCACCATGTGTCATGCAATGTGCGCTCTTTGCACCAGCCTACGACCATTTATGAAGCATAATGGTGATGCAGAGCTGGGTATCGAGTCCTGGCCAGTGTATAACCTTTCCCCGCACTCCCGCTGTGGTTGGTGGGACTGCACCTATAGGGCAACAGATCTTTGGTCTCACCAAGCTCCACCTCCCATTTCCAGAGAAATATTTTTCAGTAATGAAACATCACATCAGACAATTTTATGTCACATTTTCACACTTGTGTGAACTGCCGCTTTTAATACACCTGAGCTCGGGAGAGAGAACAAATCCCTGCAAATGGTGCCTTCCTGAATACATTTTGTACCTGTGCACTAGCTTTTAGTGATTTGTGTACCAAATCCATTTGCCCTTCCCTAGTCCCGAGTCTCTCACCATTAAGAAAAGATTCCAATTGTCTTTATCGGCTCACAGATGACCTATTTACGTAAAAATGAAAAATTTGCAGGACTATGGGGCAAGAGCAGGGGAGTGGGACTAATTGGGATAGCTCCTTCAAAGTGCCAACGCAAACACGATGAGCCGAATGGCCTCCTCCTGTGTTGTAACATTCTACGCTGTGGGCCTCCTTCTGTGCTGTATGAATCTCCCTGCTGTCGGCCACTGGAAAAGTCATCGCAAGAATCCTCCTCAATCATCATCTCCTTGTGACTGAAGAGCTCCTCCCAGAGTTGCAATGCAGATTCAGTCCACTAAGGGGAACAACGGACATAATCTTCACTGCGCAACAGCTACAAGAGAAATGCAGGGAACAGCACCAACCCTTGTACATAGCCTTCTTTGGCCTCATAAAGGCCTTTGACACTGTCAACCGTGAGGGACTATGGAGCGTCCTCCTCCGTTTTGGCTGCCTCCAAAAATTTATCACCATCCTCCGCCTGCTCCACGATGACATGCAAGCCGTGATCCTGACCAACGGATCCACCGCAGATCCAATCCACGTCCGGACCAGGGTCAAGCAGGGCTGCGTCATCGCACCAATACTCTTCTCGATCTTCCTCACTGCAATGCTTCATCTCCTTCTCAACAAGCTCCCTGCTGGAGTGGAACTAAACTATAGAACAAATGAGAACCTGTTCAACCTTCGTCGCCTCCAGGCTAGATCCAAGGTCGTCCCATTCTCTGTCGTCGAGCTACAGTACACGGACAACATTTGCGTCTGCGCTCACTGAGGCCAAACCCCAAGCCACTGTCAACACCTTCACTGAGGCATATGAAAGCATAGTCTTTACACTAAACATCCGTAAGACAAAGGTCCTCCACCAACCTGACCTCGCCTCACAGCACTGCCCCTCGCTCATCAAAATCCACGGCATGGCCTTGGACAACGTGAACCATTATCCATACCTCGAGAGTCTACTATCAGCAAGGGCGGATATCGACAACGAGGTCCAACACCGCCTCCAGTGCGCCAGCACAGCCTTCGGTCGCCTGAGGAAGAGAGTGTTTGAAGACCAGGACCTCAAATCTGGCACCAAGCTTATGGTCTACAGGGCAGTGGTGATACCCGTCCTCTTATATGGCTCAGAAATGTGGACCATATACAGTAGACACCTCAAAGCATTGGAGAAATAACACCAGCGCTGCCTCCACAAGATCCTGCAAATCCACTGGGAGGATAGACGCACCAATGTCACTCAGGCCAACATCCCCAGCATTGAAACACTGACCAAGCTTGACCTGCTCTGTTGGGCGGGCCACATTGTCCGCATGCCTGACATGAGACTCTCTAAGCAAGCGCTCTATTCGGAGCTCCAACACGGCAAGTGAGCCTGAGGTGGGTAGAGGAAACATTTCAAGGACAGCCTCAAAGCCTCCTTGATAAAGTGCAACATCCCCACTGGCACCTGAGAATCCCTGGCCCAAGACCACACAAAGTGGAGGAAGAGCATCCGGGAGGGCGCTGAGCACCTCGAGTCTCGTCGTCGAGAGAATGCAGAAGGCAAGCGCAGGCAGCAGAAGGAGTGTGCGGCAAACCAGACTCCCCACCCACCCTTTCCTTCAATCACTGTCTGCCCCACCTGTGACAGAGACTGTAATTCCTCCAATTTCGGGGGTCTGCCTATGATGATGATTCTGTGACCTCACACTTCCCCACATTGAACTGCATCTGCCAGTTTTGCCCACTCACTGAATCTGTCCATGTCCTTTGTAACTTTCTCTTCCCAGCTACACTACTTACTGCACCTCCTAAATTAGTGTCATCTGCAAACTTGGATATACAACTCTCTATTCCTTCATCCATATCAGTGTAAAGCTGAGGCCCCAGTACAGATCCCTGGGAACACCACTAGTCAAATCCCACCAATCAGAGCACATTCCCTCTAGCACTACTCTCTGTCTCCTAACTTCTAACCAATTTCTAACATATGTCACAAGGTTACCTTCAATTTTGTGCACTCTCATTTTTGCCAATAAGCTCTCGTGAGGAACCTTATCAAATGCCCTTTGAAAGTCCATATGGACAACACCTATAGACACTCCCTTATCCATCATGTTAGTGACCTCAAAAAATTCAGCTAGATTGGTCAGACATGGCCTCCCCATCCCAAACTCATGCTCTCTTTGTCCAAGTGCTCACTCACTCTGTCCCTGATGCCTGATGTTAAACTGAGGTCTGTACTTACCTGTTTTATCTCTCCCTCCCTTCTTAAATAATAGTGATGTTTGTAATTTTCCAATCTAAAAGCACAATTACTGAATCTAGAGAGCGTTGGAAAATTATGACTAACATCTGCAATTCCCTCATTGACTTCTTTCAATATCCTGGGTTGAAACTGTCAGCTTGTGGAGATTTGTCCCTCTTAAGTCCCATTATTTTCCCCATTGCCATTATTAAATCCTCCCCTCGATTTAATTTTTGGTTCTCTTGTACCACTGATACTTTTTCCTCTTCCTCTACTGTGAAGATGGATAAAAGTATTAATTTAACAAGTTTGCCATTTCTTTATTATCGATTACGGTATCACATGTGCCCGTCTTCAGCGGCCCACATTTCCTTTACCATTCGCTGTCCCTTAATATATTTATATAAACTTTTATTAATAGCCTGAATATTCCTTGCAAGTTTTCCGTCTTCCTTTTTGCAGCTCTTTGTCAAAAAAGAAAATAAAAAGCGAGGAAGTATTGAACCTTCGCTAAGCTGCTGTGATCAAGCAGCGAGTGGCAGTGACCCAGTAATAAATGTCCTGATTACTGGGAAGGAGTGAGAATCTGACATTGCTGAAAGTAAAACCATTAAAAGTAAACTTTTCGTAATTTTTTTTGTTGATTTCTTGCTGTTTATTAATAAGCACCAATTTTGAAATATTTTGCTATGGGGTTAATTAGATTGCAGCTGAAAATTTTACAAGCTGAGATAAACCTGGGCCTGGCTCAGGCTCCATGTGAGTTATGTGTGGTGCAGCAGGTAGCCTCGGCATATGGTGGGGGTGCAGAAATTAACTTGCTCAAATACGACCTTGAATTTTTGAATTGGGCCCAAGTTGCTGCTGGGATGCTCGTCCGCAACGGGAACACCTTGAGCCACAAATACAAGATAATATTGTGGCGATGACACAAAATGGCAAATCTAAACTCGGAGCATAAATGCTGGAAATACACAACAGATCTGTTGACATCTGGAGGGTGATACCCAACAGCGACTGCGCTCTTCGAGGTCAGCCACATACCGGCATCTAGTACCTGTAGTAGTTTCATTTCAGTTGGAGGGAATGAATTCAGTTTGTAATTCTGTAATAATGTAATTTCCATTATTGAAGATAAAGAATGTAAATTTGCTTTTATTGCAGCGGGATCTGGACTTTAGGCTGGATCTGGATTTCAGAGGCCAGTTGTGTGAAGCATCTCTATCTTATGAATACAAAATGCGTTAACTTACTCCATTGGAACAATTGCTTCTCAGACCTTCCCATCACAGCGAAGTGATTCTAAGATTATGAATATTAAGATATGAAATGTTACCGCTAACAGCAACCCTCCAACACAAGAATAAAACAATATTTCTGCCACTGGTTGGATACCAGTGCTCTCCATTGAACTGCTATTATTCACGGTCACTGGCACAAAGTGCTCCAGTAACTAGAAATGGAAGCTGTAACATTAGAATGAAAGATGTTATTTGTTTAAAAAACCCATTATTTGAAGCAGAAAGGTTCTCAGAATGAACGCGAGGATAAACCTGTTGGATATTAATGGCTGTTTCCCTCCTGCTTGTAAGAAGTGCTGAAATTATTTTTGCTAAAAATCTGTCAAGATAGCAATAGACTCTGTGTCCCGTGCAATATGAGAATTAAAATTCCATAATAGGGGAATTTTCACTAATTGCATTTCATGTGACAACAAATCTGCTGGAGAAGTGTGTGATTTGGAACAGTTCACTAACCAGCAACAACCTGGTTACAGGGCAGTCCATTTCCTCCATCAGTTGTTGCATTAAGTTGGTGATTAGAATCTAATTATTTTAAACTCTCAATGCCAGCTTACTTTACATTTTAAAGGGCAAAATGTTTATCTTAAGCATTTACTGAAACATTCTTCAGATTCTTATGTATAATTCATACAAATAATTTAAATTATTCAGTAACTGATTATTTGCAAGTTGTAAAAGTAGAATTTAATTTACTTTCAATGATCACAGTTGTGTAAATGAACACGGTGAAGGTACTTGTTGTTGATACTGGTAATACAAACAGTAAGGAATGGCAGCTCGTGTTGCTCTGTGACCCAGTATTGAATTCGGGATGAAAGTATTGTGTGTGTTCTCCTCTAGTATGGACGGCATGAAATAAAATATTTGCCAAACAGTTGGTGGGAATCTTTCTCATTAATGTTTGTTCTTTTACCACAGCATTAATCAAAGCATTTGTCATTTAATTTTTATTCAAAATGTTAAAAATTTACTTATGTGCTTTATAAAAATGCAATAAATTCATTTATTCATCAATTATACTGCAAATGCTCTTAACATTTTTCTTTATTGACATTGTATCTGACTATTGTACAAGTTCCCCTTAATTTCATCACCATCATCATAGGCAGTCACTCGGAATCGAGGAAGACTTGCATCCACTCTAAAAGTGAGTTCTCAGGTGACTGAATTACAGTCTCTGTCACAGGTGGGACAGTCGTTGGAGGAAAGGGTGGGTGGGGAGTCTGGTTTGCCGCACGCTCCTTCCGTTGCCTGCGCTTGTTTTCTGCACGCTCGCGGCGATGAGACTCGGTGCTCAGCGCCTTCCCGGATGCACTTCCTCCACTTAGGGCAATCTTTGGCCATGGACTCCCAGATGTCAGTGGGGATGTTGCACTTTATCAAGGAGGCTTTGAGGGTGTCCTTGAAACGTTTCCTCTGCCCATCTGGGTCTCCCCTGCCTTGTAGGAGTTCTGGATAGAACGCTTGCTTTGGGAGTCTCATGTGGGGCATGCGGACAATGTGGCCCATGTGTGGGATTTTGCTGTGCACAGATTGGCTGCTGCATTACAATAGTGACTACACTTCAAAAATAGTATTCAATGGCTGTAAAGCATTTTGGGAAGTACTGAGGCGATGAAAAGCGCTGTAGAAATGCAAGTCTTTCTTTATAAATATAAATGTCTGCATACATGCACATACGAACACCTATATAAACCTATGCTCACCTCCACAGACACACACAGCCCGCAGTGCACAGACACCCTGCAGAGACATACATCCTACACTGCACGGACAGCCCGCAGTGCACAGACAGCCCGCAGTGCACAGACAGCCCGCAGTGCACAGACAGCCCGCAGTGCACAGACAGCCCGCAGTGCACAGACAGCCCGCAGTGCACAGACACACACCCCATACACTCGTCTCCAGTGCTAAATTCTGAATGTGCTGGCTTTGGGCTGAAGCTGTAATCCAAGGCCTCACTTCGCTGCTCAGGTGGATGTAAAATATCTGCCGGCTGTATTTGAGGATGAGCAGGGAATTCTCCTGGTGCTCCAGCCAATATTCCTTCCTCAACTAATATTTGATTAATAATCTCATTTGCCATATGTGGGATCTTGCTGTGTTGGTGCTGCACTCCTGATTGTTTGTTTGATTTGATGCCGCTCAGGAATGCTGGTATAATCTGCATTGGCACAGGTTCCACTTGCTGGGGGGAGACCAGCTCTCTCTGTCCTAGTGACCAGGGAGTGAGGAATGATGCAGGGACCCCAAGACTACAACCAGAAAAATAATTGCCTTTCTATAGTACCTTTCACCATCTCACACTGTCCCAAAGCACTTCACAGCCAATGAAGTACTTATTAAAAAAGATGTGGTCACCACTTTTTTAAAAAATTCATTCATGGGATGTGGGCATCACCGGCAAGGCCAGCACTTAGTGCCTGTCCATAATTAGGGAGTCAGGAGGTGAGACACTGGCTGTGGAATACCCAGCTTCTGACCCGTTCTTGTAGCCATAGTATGTGTGTGGCTGGTCCAGTTAAGATCCTGGTCAATAGTGACTCCCAGGGTGTAGATGGTGAGGATTTGGCGATGGTAATGCCATTGAATGTCAAGGGACGGTGGTTAGACTCTCGCTTGTTCGAGATGGTCATTGCCTGGCACTTGTGTGGCGCAAATGTTACAAATGTAGGAAATGCTATTCGTTCCTCGACCGCTAATCCCCACTCTTTGCCCCGTCACCACAAACTCGAATAGCATCGATGAGACAAGCTGCAAAATCAAGCTGACCCTTTCCCACAGAGCTGTTTGACAACAGGGCCATTTATATTGAGCTGGAGATTGCATCTTCTGTGGAAACTGCATGTCCAGCTGACAACTCATCAAACACAGTACAAGAAGCTAACTTAGTAATGGGGTCAGTTTTAACAGCTCTTTAAAACTGTGCCCTTCTTGATAAATTCACTACAGAAATGAAGATAAAATATACAGAGCAGTTTAATTTTATTTTGGCGTACCGTGGTGAAAATCAAGCGATACAAATCCTAGCACAGAACGGTGTTGGAGGATTTTAAACAATGTGGGTGAGTCGATCAAACCTTGATGTTGCTGATAGACCAGTGATCCTTCATCTGCTGCACTCACTGATCCCAAACAAGGCCCTGTATTCGAACACCAAAGCAGGATTTGAACTAGAATGCAGTGCCAAAGGTGTGTTACTGAATGATCTAACACTAAGGTCACCAGGTCCTATTGAAGGACTTTTCACCGTCACTTTCTTCAATGCTCTCGGTCCCCTTTTCCTGCAGATTGCATCATTCCCACATCACTGCAACTTTACAAATCATTTTCTTGTCATTTACTTGTACAATGATTTTTTTAAAATTCGCCTCTCCCAAACTCCCGGTTATTTGCTTTGAAGCACAAGCTACAAGGCCGAAAGTGATTACTGAAACATTGAGAATTTACTATTATCAGTCACTTACACCAACACACTTTGTAAATATGGATACAAGAAGTTTGAAGAATAGAAGGCTCTCTCTCTCCCCCTCACAAAACAAAAATAAATAATGCTTCAGCGGCATGGAACTTACTAAACCGCTAAAGTTCTATTCTGCAGATAACGGAGATGTGTCAGAAATCCATCGTTAGACTGAAGACAACATCCTGAGCACCATGGTGGTAAAAGGCTATTTTAATGTTGGCACAAAGCAGAGATTTGCTGTAAAAGGGGTACAAAGGCCCAGTGACCACGATTTAAACATTATTTTAAAAATATGAAACACTGCACATGGCAGTAAATCACCCCATATTCTGACGTGATAACGTGCCAAGAAAAATGGTTTGAAAAGTGTCACCGACTGTGCTAAATGAATATAAACTCCTCTCGGTCAGGAGCTGCAAGTCCTCACTAACACGAGGGCCTGTACAAGCCAGATGGAGAAATCCGAGCAAAGCAGATTGATGCTGTAAACATATCAATCCCTTTAACATCACCCACAAAAAACAACCAAAATCCTCATTGTAAAAGTGTCAACGTTTGTTAAAAGTAAATAATCCAGTTAATTCTGCCATTAATAAGAATTCTAACCAGTCTATAAATAATTTTTGGTGTTGATTCTAACCTGTACAAAATCTGAGAATCTTTAAATAAGCTGAATTTCCTTAATCACGTCAAAAGCTCCTTTGGAAAAATCTTAAAGCTCGAGTGTATCATTTAAAGGTTTATTTGCAAAAGTCTGTCTTCCTCTTGGCTCGCTGATCATACCCCCTGCCATTGTGTTTTTTGTTCCATATTCACACAAAGAACACCAGGTTTATCATCTTTAAAAGCTGCACAACGTTTAAAAAAATAAAATTTGCAAGATCTTTTTGGCTGCGACAGAGATATACAGGATCCAGAAATGAACCCAGCAAAAGAGGAATGATTCAAAGTTTAACAGCTTGCTTCATGTGTGCAATAAATCGGCCGATGTGAAAGCTCCCTCTGTGCCCAGTCTGTAGCTGGCTGGTTAAACAGTCCCATAGAACTTTCTGCATAATCTGATAAAGAATTTAAAATGCAGAGAACCTCCAATCTTTTCAATTGCCTCACATTGCCTGAAGAATTCAACGGTAAAATGCCCAGCTGGTAACTTGGACTGAAGCTCCCTTTGTGTTTTTCATTCATACCGTCTCGAGCGCAGTAAACACAGACGAATGCTCAAAACTGCGCAGTGTGCTTCACTCAGTGACATCGAGACGCCTCTGGTGACCAGAAGTACATGCTCCTTATCTTACACAGCAAGTTTTCTGTTGGGGACAATGTTCCCCCAGCTCAACTGTCTTTTCCTTTTCCTCATCTTCCAGTTCCTTTAGAAGTCTAAACAAGCACATTAAATAAATGTTTAGTCACAATAAAAAGTGAGCTGAAAGTTACAAAAATGTCCCCACCCCCTTTTATAAATTTGGAAAATACAAGCAAGGAATTTTATATTCGAGCATTGTCCCATCAAGCCTTGTGCTTCACAAAGACAGCCATGAACGGCAACATAGAAAATGCTGCAAACACAAAGTAACTGGACAGGGAGCAGAGATGGTTAATGGATAACATCATTATCACAGGCGGACCCTCGAATGAGGATGACTTGCTTCCACAAGAGTTCACAGGTGTTTCAATGAAAGATCTGATGTTCCAGTCCTGAACTCCAATTGAGGGGGTGGAAGATGCCTGTGCGTGGATTGTTTTAATGTGTGGTGGCCATTGCACATCAGCGGGCTTGACAGAGCGAGGTCTTGGTCCAGTGGCAAAGATTAACCAGGACGACCGGAGACTTGCTCTGCTGCACGGACCTAATGCGCAGACATATCGCAGTGTGGGCTGGCCCGTGCTGCCCCTGGGCCCTCGGCTCTTCTGGGCCCCCGTACCTTCACCCACGATGTATCAGGGCCCGGTGCTCCAGCTCTATAGCCCCGACCTGCAGTGGTGTTCTCACAGAGGTCAGGATGGCCCACAATATTCCAGGGCCCGGCGATTAATATGGACATCAGGTTCATGGTGGGCTTTAATACCCTCTGTTAAGTAGCTCGTAACATTCACTATCTAATCTCACACATCAAGTATGATTGCGATACCAAAGGGTTGGCAGAGAGGAAGGAAAAATGAGAGAAAAATAATGATATACATTTAAATAACATGTCGATTAATTATCCAACATTTTTTTCTGTTATCAGTCTGTAAAGATCTGGGATGACTATCATTGCTGCTATTCATGTCCTGAGACAGATAGTTATCTAATATTTGTGCATTACAATTGATTTGGATGTTATTGCGATATATTCTTACATCACTAACAAACACACTCTGCAAGATGGCTCGTACACAGAAAACTGTCATCATGTGACTTTGCCACATGACCCTTTTATTATTTACATCAGTAGTTGCATTACCACAGTAGTTCACTAGCTGGAGCAGTGGTCCACTCGGGGAGCTCTATTACAATAATAATGATAATAATAATAGTAATAATAATGGATAACACAGCACAGAGGGAAGCCATTTGGCCCATTGAGTCTGCGCTGGTTAGTGTAAACCTTTATCTGAAACGGGAAGGCAAGAATGCTTCGTACTGGGATCAACTAAAGGGTGATTATTTGAAAAGCTTGCAACTTTGAGCATATAAAATATCATCTGTGATCCCCAGAAACAACAATAACAGAACAGAGAAAGTCTGTGACTCCTCGGTCACTGGCCCCTCAGTCCTCGGTCCCTGGTCCCTCACCCCTCTGTCCCTGGGCCCCTCGCCCATCAGTCCTTCGCCCATTGGTCGCTCGCCCCACCTCGCCCCTCGGAAAGGCAGTGTGGAGTCTCGTGTGGGCCCCTTGCTTAAGGGACGGAAGTAGTGGGTCACATGACTGGCACAGGGGTTTAAAGCAAAGCAAATGTCCTGTGAGATGTGAGCACTTGAACTGGACAGTGGTCAATCAGACATGGGGAGCCCGACTTCACGTGACGTTTATAACATTATTACAGATCCACGGGTGGCATTTTCTCCACAATAGGCTTTTGTTGTCAAACTAATGAAAATCTTTGCATTTTCCCTTTGCAGATAAATACACTCACTATATATCTATGTTCCTATCTATGCAATTGACTTTACACAGAGTGCCTGCCATTCTATCAGTGTTTTCTTTAAGGCAGTATACAGAGTTCTCACTATCCGTGCCTCATTTCCATCACTGGCAGCACTGACTATGGAAGGGGAGATCAGGCACGAGGTTGGTACCAAAGTTAATCTGTTCCTCCTCCCTAAACACCTGACTACCCTGTCTGATGCTTGCAATAGGATGAACATCGCTGACACTGGGAATGTCCCATGTTGTCTGCTCTATGCTAGGTGAATATTTCCAACACTATTTAATGTTAGCATTTTAATTAAGAGGGGGAAAATAGAGTACGAGAGGAAGCTTGCAGGGACCATAAAAACTGACTGCAAAAGCTTCCATATTTATGCAAAGAGAAAACGATTAGTGAAAACAAACATAGGTCCCTTGCAGTCGGATTCAGGTGAATTTAACATGGGGAACAAAGAACTGGCAGACCAATTGAAGAAATACTTCGGTTATGTCTTCATGAGGGAAGACACAAATAACCTTCCGAGTGTACTAGGGGACACTGGGTCTAGTGACAAGGAGGAACTAAAGGATATCCTTATTAGGTGGGAAATTGTGTTAGGGAAATTGATGGGATTGAAGGCCAATAAATCCCCGGGGCCTGATAGTCTGCATCCCAGAGTACTTAAGGAAGTGGCCCTAGAAATAGTGGATGCATTGGTGATCATTTTCCAACAGTCAATCGACTCGGGATCAGTTCCTATGGACTGGAGGGTAGCTAATGTAACACCACTTTTTAAAAAAGGAGGGAGAGAGAAAACGGGTAATTACAAACTGGTTGGCAGACAGGAAGCAGAGAGTTGGGATAAACGGGTCCTTTTCAGGTTAGCCTGACATCAGTAGTGGGGAAAATGTTGGAATCAATCATTATGAAATAGCAGCGCATTTGGAGAGCAGTGACAGGATCGGTCCAAGTCAGCATGGATTTATGAAAGGGAAATCATGCTTGACAAATCTTCTGGAATTTTTTTGAGGATGTAACTAGTAGAGTAGACAAGGGAGAACCAGTGGATGTGGTGTATTTGGACTTTCAAAAGGCTTTTAACAAGGTCCCACACAAGAGATTGGTGTGCAAAATCAAAGTGCATGGTATTGGGGGGTAATGTACTGACATGGATAGAGAACTGGTTGGCAGACAGGAAGCAGAGAGTTGGGATAAACGGGTCCTTTTCAGAATGGCAGGCAGTGACTCGTTGAGTGCCGCAGGGCTCAGTGCTGGGACCCCAGCTCTTCACAATATACATTAACGATTTAGATGAAGGAATTGAGTGTAATATCTCCAAGTTTGCAGATGACACTAAACTGGGTGGCGGTGTGAGCTGTGAGGAGGACGTTAAGAGGTTGCAGGGTGACTTGGACAGGTTAGGTGAGTGGGAAAAGGTGAGGTGCAACGAGACCTGGGTGTCATGGCTCATTAGTCATTGAAAGTTGGCATGCAGGTACAGCAGGCGGTGAAGGCGGCAAATGGTATGTTGGCCTTCATAGCTAGGGGATTTGAGTATAGGAGCAGGGAGATCTTACTGCAGTTGTGCAGGGCCTTGGTGAGGCCTCACCTGGAATATTGTGTTCAGTTTTGTTCTCCTAATCAGAGGAAGGACATTCTTGCTATTGAGGGAATGCAGCAAAGGTTCACCAGACTGATTCCAGGGATGGCTGGACTGTCATATGAGGAGAGACTGGATCAACTGGGCCTTTATTCACTGGAGTTTAGAAGGATGAGAGGGGATCTCATAGAAACGGATAAGATTCTGATGGGACTGGACAGGTTTGATGCGGGAAGAATGTTCCTGATGTTGGGGAAGTCCAGAACCAGGGGACACAGTCTTAGGATAAGGGGTAGGCCATTTAGAACTGAGATGAAGAGAAACTTCTTCACTCAGAGAGTTGTCAACCTGTGGAATTCCCTGTCGCGGAGAGTTGTTGATGCCAGTTCATTGGATATATTCAAGAGGGAGTTAGATATGGCTATTATGGCTAAGGGGATCAAGGGGTATGGAGAGAAAGCAGGAAAGGGGTACTGAGGGAATGATTAGCCATGATCTTATTGAATGTCGGTGCAGGCTCGAAGGGCTGAATGGCCTACTCCTGCATCTATTTTCTATGTTTCTATGTAAACACCAACAAGTGCATGAATAAGGTAGAGATCGGGGATCACCTGAATAAAAATATATATTTTTTTACTTTAAAATGTTTGGAGAGTTCAGGAGGGCCTGTGACATACGATAAATCTTCTCCCCCAAGTCACACGTACTTCCTGACTTGGAAGTATATTGGCATTTCTTCATCATTGCTGGGTCAAAATCCTGGAACTCCCTCCTTAACAGCACTGTGGGAGCATTTTCGCCACACGGACTGCAGCAGTTCACCAAAGTGGCTCACCACCACCTTCTCAAGGGCAATTAGGGACGGGCAATAAATGCCGGCCTTGCCAGCGACGCTCACATCCCAAGAACAAATTTTTAAAAGTCTTTAAAAATCATTGGCTTCTAACCCTACACTTTCTGATCAGTGAGATTCACAGGAATAATCCTTGGCCACAAAAGCCAATTGGAAAATCTAGACCATAATATTTTTAAACAATTCCAAGCTGGAATTACCTAAGTTTTTAAAAAACACACAGCATCAACACTAATGTGAGACGATAATATTGCATAAGATTAGGAGCAGGAGTGGGCCATTCAGCCCCTTGAGCCTGCTCTGCCATTCAATTCTTCACCATCAACTCCACTTCCCCCCCGCCTCCACCTGGCCGATCTCCATATCCCTCGATATTGGGACAGTATCTAATGTCCATGAAGTTTGTTATCAGCTCAGTCTGTGTTACTCTGCATTCGGACTGAGGTGGGAACAGAGTGTTAGTTCAGAACCAAAGTTTTGTTTTATGTTCTCAGCAGACAATATCACTGCATTGTGATAAAAACATCAAAAATGTTGTGAAATCATTAAAATATACAATCAATGACTTCAAATTACTCTTTCAGACTCCTGTTATCTTCTGATTCAATAATGCTACCTTACCTGGCCAAATGCAGCATGGGTTCAGTTATATTGACACCTGAGGAAGCACTGCATTCATAGAAAATCAAATTACATTCCTGTAAAAAGGGCAAAAGTATAATGAATCCACGTTAGATTTTTGTATCGTTAACTAAATGTGTACAGAATTCGTTATTCATGAAGGCAAGTGGTCCAAAGATAACGAAAGGTAATTAACATGAGGATTAGATTACAGAGACCAGAGGGAAAGCATTTAATAGACAGATGCAAAGGAACTTTCTATCTGAGTAAGAAGCGGACAAAAAGGCAAAGTCCAGACAGCCCTTTAAGCACAACACGAGTGGAAATATTTTGGGTGGAATCAGGAAACGGCAGAGGAGTTAAACAAATTCTTCACACAACATTGCTACACTGATCCCAGGTCGAGTCATTCTGTTCCGATACACAAACCGCTGACATTGTCGGAATCAGTAAAGCATAGTCAAAGAATTGTCAATGGCAGCACATTCGGGTCCAGATTTGGAACAGGATCCTCAAGAGAATGAGCAAAGGTGAGTGTCTGGTAAATATGCATCTGAAGGCAAGATCTGTAGGATAATGTATGCTATCCTGACAGAATTCTAAGAGCAGTTAACTTAATCTTTGGTGGGCAGTGCAGCAATGCCAGCAATTATCTGCTGAAAACACAAGCCAGAAGGAGCTGTCAAATCAACGCTTCACACTGCATCAATACACTGGGATTAAGAACATAAGAAACAGGTGCAGGAAGTTATGCTAAACCTGTATCGAGACTCGTTTAGACCACACTTGGAGTACTGTGTACAGTTCTGGTCGCCATAATATAAAAAGGATATAGAGGCACTGGAGAGGGTATAGAGAAGATTTGCGAGGGGATACCAGAAATGCGAGGGTATACATATCAGGAAAGGATGAACAGGCTGGGTCCCTTTTCTCTTGAAAAGAGAAGGCTGAGGGGGGACCTAATAGAGGTCTTTAAAATTATGAAAGGTTTTGATAGAATGGGTACAAAGAGAGTGTTTCCACTTGTGGGGAAGAGCATAACTAGAGGCCATCAATATAAGATCGTCACCGAGAAATCCAATAGGGAATTCAGGAGAAAATTCTTTACCCAAAGAGTGGTGAAAATGTGGCACTTGCTATGGAAATAAGATGTATTTAAGGGGAGGCTAGACAAGCATATGGGGGAGAAGGGAATAGAGGGTTATGCTGATAGATTTAGCTGAGGAAAGACGGGAGGAGGTTCGAGGGGAGCACAAATGCCCGCATGGACTGGTTGGGCCGAATGGCCTGTTTCTGGGCCGTATATCCTATGTAATCCGAGGAGTAGGCCATTCAGCCTCTTAAGCCTGCTCCGCCATTCAATAAGATCATGGCTGATCTTCGACCTCAACTCCACTTTCCCGCCCAATCCCCATATTCCTTAGTTTCCCCCTTGTTGTTCAAAAATCGATCGCTCTCTGTCTTGAATATACTCAACGACTGAGCATAGACAGCCATCTGGGGTAGAGAACTCCAAAGATTCACAAGCCTTTGAGTGAAGACATTTGCAGTCTCTTTGCATCCTCCTCACAACTTACTTTCCCACCTAGCTTTGTATCGTTAACAAACTTGGATATATTATATTTGGTCCCCTCATCCAAATCATTGACATAGACTGTGAATAGCTGAGACCTAAGCACCGATCCTTGCAGTACCCCACTAGTAAGCCTGCCAAACTGAAAATGACCAGTTTATTGATACTCCCTGCTTTCTGTCCATTAACCAATCCTCAATCCATGCTAATATATTACTCCAAATCCCATGAGCCCTAACTTTGTGTAATAACTTCGTGTGGCACCTTAGTGAAGCTTTTTGAAAATCCAAATGCACTACATCGACTGGTACCCCTTTAACTACCCTGCTAGTGACAACCTCAAAAATCTCTATCGATTTGTCAAACATGATTTCCCTTTCATAAATCAGTGTTGACTCCACCCAATCATATGATTTTCTAAGTGCCCTGTTACAATGTCGCTAATAATAGATTCTAGCATTTTCCCTACTCCCGATGTCAGGCTAACTGATCTATAGTTCTCTGTTTTTTATCTCCCTCCTTTCTTGAATAGCGGGCTTACATTTCCTGCCCTCCAGTCTGCGGGGACTGTTCTAGATGTATGGAATTCTGGAAAATCAAAACCCTGCATCTCTAATTTTCTGATTTATTCCCTGCTCAACATTACTGTTTGGGGGCCTATAAACAACTCCCACCAATGTTTTCTGCCACTTGTTGTTTCTTAGCTCCATCCAAACTGATTCCACTTCATTTTCCGAGCAAAGATCTTTTCTCTCTACTGTCTTTATCCCATCCTTTATTATCAGGGCTACCCCTATACAGCAGCCACTATCTCTGTAGCCACCTCCTTTAAAACCTAGGACGTAGACCATCAGGTCCAGGGGATTTGTCGGCTTTTAGTGCCATTAATTTCTCAAGTACTATTTCTGTACTGATACTAATTTCTTCCTCATTCTCACTGAACCCTTGGTTCCCCACTATTTCCAGAATATTTTTTGTGTCTTCTTCTTGAAGACCAATACAAAGTACTTGTTTAATGTCTCTGCCATTTCTTTATTAACCATTATATGTTCTCCTGTCTCTGCCTGTAAGGGATCCACATATACTTTCGTTAATCTCTTCCTTTTTACATACCTATAGAAGCTTTTTCAATCTATTTTTATGTATCTTGCTAGTTTACACATATTCTATTTTCTCTATCAATTTCTTGGTCCTCCTTTGCTGAATTCTAAAATCCTCAGGCTTGCTGCTCTTTTTGGCAACATTACAAGCCTCTTCCGTTAATCTAATACTATCCTTAACTTCTCGTTAGCCACGGTTGGACCACATTTTCCATGTTGTTCTTATTCTTTAAGGGAATATATATTCATTGCAGATTATCTCTTTAAATGCTAGCCATTGCCCATCTTCCATCACATCTTTTAATCTAGTTTCCCAACCAACCTTATCCAACTCGTCTCATATATACGTAGTCTGCTTTGTTCAGATTTAAGACTACTTTCAGGCTTAACTAAATCACTCTCAAGTTCAACATAACATTCTATCATATTATGATCACTGAGGGGCTCCTTTACTACAAGGTTATTAATTAATCCTGTCTCATTGCACAATATTAGATCTAAAATAGCCTGTTCCCTAGTTAGTTCTTTGACATACTGATCTAGAAAACTATCTTCTATGCATTACATGCACTCGTTCTCTGCACTATTACTGCAAATTTGGTTTGCCCAGTCTATATGTAGACTAAAGCCCCCGTGATTACTGTATTACCCTTGTTACATGTGCCTCTAATTTCCTGATTTATACTGTACCCTACATTACAGCTACTGTTTGGGGGCCTATAAACAACTCCCACCAGTGTTTTCTGCCCCTTACCATTTCTTAGTTCCACCCAAACTGATTCTACCTCTTGATTTTCCGAGCTAAGATCCTTTCCCTCTACTGTCTTTGTCCCATCCTCTATTATTAGGGATACCCGCTTCCCTTTCCATTTTGCCTATCTCTTCTAAAAGTCAAGTATTCTGGAATATTTTGTTCCCAACTTTGGTTACTCTGCTACCCATAATGGCTGTTAGATCAAACCCATTAATTTCTATCTGTGTTATTAATTCATCTATTTTGTTGCGAATGCATTCACGCATTCAGAAAAACTGCCTTCAGCTTGAACTTTTTTCTAACTTTCCCTGATGTCACCTTAAGTCACTGATGCCCTTTGATACTCTCTCTGTCCCTTCCTGACCACTCTGCTTATATTTACCCAGATCACTACTCTGCTCTACAGCCTTGACATTTCCCTGCCTGCTTTTGAATTTACTTTTTCCTGAATCCTCCCACCTAATGCCCTCCCTTTTATTAGTTTAAAGCCCTGTCTACTGCCCTAGTTATTCGATTCGCCAGGACACTGGTCCCAGTCTGGTTTAAGTGGAGCCTGTCCCAACAGAATAGCTCCCTCTTTCCCCATTACTGCCAGTGCCCCATGAAGCAAGACCCTGCCTCCCACACCACTCTTTGAGCCACGCATTTAACCTTTTAATCTGTTTGCCTCTATGCTAATTTGTCAATTAATTTTGGATTAGTAGAGGATGTAATAGATTAGTAGAGGAGGCCTTTCAGTGGATATAGATTTACTGGAATTTTCAGACGGAATTTGATAACTGCATTGGATGTTTTAAAGAAAGATAAAGTTGTTTGGGATTAAAATGGCTTTATTGGAGGAAGGAGCAACTGATCAATAGGAACCTGATCTGGGTTTTCATATGCTTTCTGACATTCCCCTTCATGTGACCGCAGTAATGTCAGGACGATGAGTGATGTGATTTGACATACTAGCTTCAGCTGCAGGATAACTATGCGGTAACGTGTCACATCAACCGTGTGTTTTCTGCACTTTGCTGGGGAAGGGGAGGAGTGCAAATGTTTTGCCTTCAGAGAATTACTGTCTCATTCCTTTCAAACACAATATTCAGAAAACAGATCTCGCTTTCTCAGAAAACGGCACAGAATGGGAAGCTGCAGATTCTTCACAAACCATCACACAGAAACTGTCCCGTCTGTTTTCAGTGGTGTCTTTGAAGGAAATTTATCAGGTGCTATTGTTAATGTTGTTTAAAAAAAAAATGGACCCAGAAGATCAGGAGCACATGACAAGCGAGAATGAGCAGAGAAACAGGCAGCTCCTGCTGTTCAAACAGCTGTCTGATAACGCAAAGCACCTTGGGACGGCTTTCTACGTTAAAAACGCTACATCAATGCAATTTGCTGTTGTAAGCCGTTGCCCAATCACACGGATCTGAGCAGGGTTTAAAAGCCAGGGCATGGAGTGAATTCCTGCGATTAAATTTTCACCTATCTGGAGATTGGATGTTAGAAACTTTCAGTTGGATATTGAGGGTGTACAGCAGCCACTCTGGAAATGGAAGACTTTTAGTGGATTGAGGAGGGAGCTGCCAAGGGGAGGAAGAACAGACGTTGGATTGAACACAACCAACATGCCTTGGGATTAATACCTTTGATTTTTAACATGTATTTGTAGTAAATGTTGCAATTTTAAAATGTGTTATTGTTAAGTTAAAAATGAGTGAGATTAACATGACTTGCTGTGAGAGTTGTGAAACAGTACCAGGAGCTGCCTGTGGGCTACGCAGAGTTTCACCGCTCTCCATTACATTGGAGACAGTTTTTGTGTTACATAGAAACATAGAAAATAGGTATAGGAGTAGGCCATTCGGCCCTTCGAGCCTGCACCGCCATTCAATGAGTTCATGGCTGAACATGCAACTTCAGTATCCCATTCCTGCTTTCTTGCCATACCCCTTGATTCCCCCGAGTAGTAAGGACTACATCTAACTCCTTTTTGAATATATTTAGTGAATTGGCCTCAACAACTTTCTATGGTAGAGAATTCCACAGGTTCACCACTCTCTGGGTGAAGAAGTTTCTCCTCATCTCGGTCCTAAGTGGCTTACCCCTTAATCCTTAGACTGTGACGCCTGGTTCTGGACTTCCCCAACATTGGGAACATTCTTCCTGCATCTAACCTGTCTAAACCCGTCAGAATTTTAAACGTTTCTATGAGATCCCCTCTCATTCTTCTGAACTCCAGTGAATACAAGCAAAGTTGATCCATTCTTTCTTGATATGTCAGTCCTGCCATCCTGGGAATCAGTCTGGTGAACCTTCGCTGCACTCCCTCAATAGCAAGAATGTCCTTCCTCAAGTTAGGAGACCAAAACTGTACACAATACTCCAGGTGTGACCTCACCAAGGCCCTGCACAACTGTAGTAACACCTCCCTGCCCCTGTACTCAAATCCCCTCACTATGAAGGCCAACATGCCATTTGCTTTCTTAACCACCTGCTGTACCTGCATGCCAACCTTCAAAGACTGATGTACCATGACACCCAGGTCTCGTTGCACCTCCCCTTTTCCTAATCTGTCACCATTCAAATAATAATTGGTCAGTTCCTGCACGATCGGCACTCCCAGACTTACTGTAAATGCCTGGGATCTTCCCATTCTTCACGCAGCTCTTTTGTTTTTGGCAAAAACATTTTGAAATTTTTAAATTATAGATGCTTTAAAGTGTTAAAGACCTCAAACAGTAGTAGTGATGTTGGGGAGGGCATCAAACAGGAAATTAAGGGTGCATGCAATAAAGGTGCAGCAGTTATCATGGGTGACTTTAATATGCATATAGATTGGGCTAACCAAACTGGAAACAATACGGTGGAGGAGGATTTCCTGGAGTGCATAAGGGATGGTTTTCTAGACCAATATGTCGAGGAACCAACTAGGGGGGAGGTCATCTTAGACTGGGTGTTGTGTAATGAGAGAGGATTAATTAGCAATCTCATTGTGCGAGGTCCCTTGGGGACCATAATATGGTGGAATTCTACATTAGGATGGAGAATGAAACAGTTAATTCAGAGACTATGGTCCAAAACTTAAAGAAGGGTAACTTTGAAGGTATGAGGTGTGAATTAGCTAGGATAGATTGGCGAAAGATACTTAAGGGGTTGACAGTGGATGGGAAATGGCAAACATTTAGAGACCGCATGGATGAACTACAACAATTGTACATTCCTATCTGGCGTAAAAATAAAAAAGGGAAGATGGCTCAACCGTGGCTATCAAGGGAAATCAGGTATAGTATTAAAGCCAAGGAAGTGGCATACAAATTGGCCAGAAATAGCAGCAAACCCGGGGATTGGGAGAATTTAGAACTCAGCAGAGGAGGACAAAGGGTTTATTAGGGCAGGGAAAATAGAGTACGAGAGGAAGCTTGCAGGGAACATTAAGACGGACTGCAAAAGCTTCTCTAGAGATATAAAGAGAAAAAGGTTAGTAAAGACAAACGTAGGTCCCCTGCAGTCAGAATCAGGGGAAGTCATAACGGGGAACAAAGAAATGGCAGACCAATTCAACAAGTACTTTGGTTCGGTATTCACCAAGGAGGACACAAACTACCTTCCGGATATAAAAGGGGTCAGAGGGTCTAGTAAGAAGGAGGAACTGAGGGAAATCCTAATTAGTCGGGAAATTGTGTTGGGGAAATTGATGGGATCAAAGGCCGATAAATCCCCAGGGCCTGATGGACTGCATCCCAGAGTACTTAAGGAGGTGGCCTTGGAACTAGCGGATGCATTGACAGTCATTTTCCAACATTCCATAGACTCTGGATCAGTTCCTATGTAACCCCACTTTTTTAAAAAAGGAGGGAGAGAAAAAAGGGAATTATAGACCTATCAGCCTGACATCGGTAGTGGGTAAAATGATGGAATCAATTATTAACGATGTCATAGCAGTGCATTTGGAAAGAGGTGACATGATAGGTCCAAGTCAGCATGGATTTGTGAAAGGGAAATCATGCTTGACAAATCTTCTGGAATTTTTTGAGGATGTTTCCAGTAGAGTGGACAAGGGAGAACCAGTTGATGTGGTGTATTTGGACTTTCAGAAGGCTTTCGACAAGGTCCCACACAAGAGATTAATGTGCAAAGTTAAAGCACATGGGATTGGGGGTAGTGTGCTGACGTGGATTGAGAACTGGTTGGCAGAAAGGAAGCAAAGAGTAGGAGTAAATGGGTACTTTTCAGAATGGCAGGCAGTGAATGGTGGGGTACCGCAAGGTTCTGTGCTGGGGCCCCAGCTGTTTACATTGTACATTAATGATTTAGACGAGGGGATTAAATGTAGTACCTCCAAATTTGCGGATGACACTAAGTTGGGTGGCAGTGTGAGCTGCGAGGAGGATACTATGCGGCTGCAGAGTGACTTGGATAGGTTAGGTGAGTAGTTAAATGCATCGCAGATGAAGTATAATGTGGATAAATGTGAGGTTTTCCACTTTGGTGGTAAAAACAGAGAGACAGACTATTATCTGAATGGTGACAGATTAGGAAAAGGGGAGGTGCAACGAGACCTGGATGTCATGGTACATCAGTCATTGAAGGTTGGCATGCAGGTACAGCAGGCGGTTAAGAAAGCAAATGGCATGTTGGCCTTCATAGTGAGGGGATTTGAGTACAGGGGCAGGGAGGTGTTACTACAGTTGTACAGGGCCTTGGTGGGGCCACCCCTGGAGTAGTGTGCACAGTTTTGGTCTCCTAACTTGAGGAAGGACATTCTTGCTATTGAGGGAGTGTAGCGAAGGTTTACCAGACTGATTCCCGGGATGGCGGGACTGACATATCAAGAAAGACTGGATCAACTGGGCTTGTATTCACTGGAGTTCAGAAGAATGAGAGGGGACCTCATAGAAACGTTTAAAATTCTGACGGGGTTAGACAGGTTAGATGCAGGAAGAATGTTCCCAATGTTGGGGAAGTCCAGAACCAGGGGACACAGTCTAAGGATAAGGGGTAAGCCATTTAGGACCGAGATGAGGAGAAACTTCTTCACCCAGAGAGTGGTGAACCTGTGGAATTCTCTACCACAGAAAGTTGTCGAGGCCAATTCATTAAATATATTCAAAAAGGAGTTAGATGCAGTCCTTACTACTAGGGGGATCAAGGGGTATGGCGAGAAAGCAGGAATGGGGTACTGAAGTTGCATGTTCAGCCATGAACTCATTGAATGGCGGTGCAGGCTCGAAGGGCCGAATGGCCTACTCCTGCACCGATTTTCTATGTTTCTCTGTCAGTAATATAGATCTTGGGATACAAACCTTAGCCAATCGCTGCCCCTCTTCACAAGCAACCTGACGCTCACTTTCCAGATCAGTTTTATTGCCCAGGAGCAGGATTAAAACCCCAGGACTGGCTTCCTCCTATAAACACAACAATATCACATCATAATCAGTTCCACACATCTCCCAGCACCCTGCCTCAGACACTGAATATTGCTGAATGGATAAACACCAGATAGCTCTGTGCCCAAACCAGTGACCTTCGGCCCATCTATCCCTCCTATCCAGTGGCCCCTTCGGCCCATTAGCCCTTGTGGGGTTGTGTGCAGTTCCCACATTGCACCGTGCAATTTGGTGCCACGATGTCAATAACTATTTCACGAGTAACATTCAAACCGATGGCGACAGTAACAAGCACCATAAACTGAATCATAATAATATTACTGGCATAAACATGCTGGATCACACGTAAGTATGAGGGAGGCCTTGTACTTTGTTAACAATATTTGAAATTAACGACTCCACTTGAGGAATAGAATGCTGGAGGTAACTGGGAGTGACAGCACATTGAACAGTGAGATCACGGAGCGGCAACTATTCCACAATTTGGGCTAAACACAGTGTTGGTGGGGCCGGTGACACAATCCTGAGCATGGTGTGGTCTGGAAGAAGCTGTCACAGGTACAGATCTCCAAGGAAGGACACCAGCCTTTGTGATTCACACAACACTTTATCTTCAAACCAAAGAGTTTGTTTGCCTCAGTAACAGTGACTTTGCTGAGATAACAAGTTGCTAATAGACAAAGCAGCGCTAAAGAGGGATGAATAAATGACAAAATTGAGCTAAATTTGGCACCATAATCTAGATCTATTTGCAGAATCTGTGTTGTCACAAAGTACGAGAGAATCTGGTCAGGGAACCTGCACGCTCTCCAGCCATTGGTGCACGGCGCTAAAGCTCATCGCAGCTGTGATATCGTAGATCAGAACAACTCCATCGGCCTTACGGAAGAACTGCTTGGTAACACTGCGAAACCTGCAACATTAAACAAGTCATCGCACTGAAACTTTTAATAAACATTCACAATTTGAAAAGTTTATTTTAAAAAATTATCTTCATAAACATCAAATTTTCTGTTTAGCCATTTTTAAAATTCACAAAATATATTTAAAAATTAAAGCAAAATACATTCCCATGTGTCACATGCTATTCTGATAGATCGCCAAACACGCACTTCATTCCCTGTTGCCAAGCAGTTAGTGTCATGAAGCTCAGTAAGTCCCAGACTCATATCTACAAGAACAACTTGCATTTATAAAGCATCCTTAATATCGTAAAATGTCCCGAGGCTCTTCACAGGAGCGGTTAACAACATGTGACACTGAGCCACATAAGGGTCAAAGACGTAGGATTTAAGAAGCATTTTAAAAGGAGGAAAGAGAAGTAGAGAAGTCGGGAGGTTTAGGGAGAGAATTCCAGAGTTTGGGGCCCAGGTAGCTGAAGGCACGGCCACCAATGGTGGAGTGCTGAAAATCAGGGATGCTCAAAAGTCCAAAATTGGAACAGTGCCGAGATCTCGGAAAGTTGTAGGAGTGGAGGAGGTTACAGATATAGGGAGGGGCGAGTCCATAGGAGGGATTTGAAAACAGGGATCAGAATTTTAAAATTGAGGCGTTGCTGGACCTGGAGCCAATGTGGATCAGCGAGCACAGCAGAATGAGCGGCACTAGTTACGAGGTAGGATACGGGGCAGCAGAGTTTTCGATGAGTTGAAGTTGATGTAGAGTAGAACGTGGGAGGTCAGCCAGGAGAACATTGAAACATAAGAAATAGGAGCAGGAGTCGGTCATTTACCCCTCGAGCCTGCTCCGCCATTCAATGAGAGCATGGCTGATCTGATAATGGACTCAGCTCCACTTCCCTGCCCACTCCCCATAACCCTTCACTGCCTTATCGTTTAAAAATCTGTGTATCTCCACATTAAATATATTCAATGACTCAGCCTCCACAGCTCTCTGGGACAGAGAATTCTACAGATTTACAATCCTCTGAGAAGAAATTCCTCCTCATCTCAGTTCTAAATGGGCGACCTCTTATTCTTAAAACTATGCCCCCTAGTTCTAGATTCCCCCACGAGTGGAAACATCCTCTCAGCATCTACCTTGTCGAGCCCTCTCTGTATCTTATGTGTTTCAATAAGATCACCGCTCATTCTTCTAAACTCCAATGAGTATAGATCCACCTACTCAACCTTTCTTCATAAGTCAACTTCTTCATCTCAGGAATCAACCGAGTGAACCTTCTCTGAACTGCCTCCAATGCAAGTATATCCTTCCTTAAATAAGGAGGCCAAAACAGAGTATTGGTGAGTGGTCTCGCCTATACCCTGTATATTTATAGTTGGACTTCTCTGCTTTTATACTCCATCCCCCTTGTAATGAAGGCCAACATTCCATTTGCCATCCTGATTACTTGCTGTAAGCTGCGTACTAACTTTTTGTGTTTCATGCACAAGGACCCACAGGTCCGTCTGTACTGCAGCATTTTGTAATCTCTCTCCATTTAAATAATAATTTGCTTTTTTATTTTTCCTGCCAAAGTGGATAACCTCACACATTCCCACATTATACTCCCTCTGCCAAATGTTTGCCCACTCACTTAGCCTGTCTATATCCCTTTGCAGATTTTTTGTGTCCACCTCACAACTTGCTTTCCCGCCCATCTCTGTATGATCACCAAATGTGGCTACATTACACTCAGTCCCTTTATCCAAATCACTAATATAGATTGTAAATAGTTGAGGTCCCAGCACCAATCCCTGTGGCACCCCACTAGTTACCGTTTACCAACTGGAAAATGACCCATTTATCCCGACTCCCTTTTTTCTGTTAGCCAATCCTGTATCCATGCTAATATATCACCCCCAACTCTGTGAACTCTTATCTTGTGCGGTAACCTTTTATGTGGCACCTTATCGAATGCCTTCTGGAAATCCAAATACACCACATCCACTGGTTCCCCCTTCTCCACCCTGCTCATTACATCCTCAAAGAACTCCAGCAAATTTGTCAAACATGATTTCCCTTTCATAAAACCATGCTGACTCTGCTTGACTGTTTTATGCTTTTCCAAGTGTCCTGCTACTATTTCCTTAATAATGGACTCCAGCATTTTCCCAATGACAAATGTGAGGCTAACTGGTCTATAGTTTCTTGCTTTCTGTCTCCCTCCTTTTTTCAAATAGGGGAGTTACGTTTTCCAGTCCGCTGGGACCTCTCCAGAATCCAGGGAATTTTGGTAGATTGCAAGCAATGCATTCAGTATCTCTGCAGCCACTTCTCTTATGACCCTAGGATGCAGGCCATCAGGTCCAGGGGACATGTCCACCTTTAGTCTCATTATTTTAATAATACTTTTTCTTTAGTGATAGTGATTGTTTTAAGTTCCTCCCCCCCTATAGCCCCTTGATTATGTATTATTGGGATATTTTTAGTGTCTTCTACCGTGAAGACCGATACAAAATATTTGTTCAAAGTCTCTGCCATTTCACTGTTCCCCATTATTGAACCTTTATAAAACAACTGGAGTATTGTGTCCAATTTTGGGCACCGCACTTTAGGAAGGATGTGAAGGCCTTAGAGAGGGTGCAGAAAATAGTTACAAGAATGGTTCCAGGGATGAGGAACTTCAGTTACCTGGGGTTGTTCTCCTTGGAGCAGAGAAGGTTGAGAAGAGATTTGATAGGTGTATTCAAAATCATGAGGGGTCTTGTCAGGGTAGATAGAGAGGGAAACTGTTCCCATTGGCGGAAGGGTCGAGAACCGGAGGACACAGATTTAAGGTGATAGGCAGAAGAACCAAAGGTGACATGAGGAAAAACTGTTTTACGCAGCGAGTGGTTAGGATCTGGAATGCACGGCCTGAGAGGGTGGTGGAGGCAGACTCAATCACAGCTTTCAAAAGGGAGTTGGATAAGTATCTGAAAGGAAAGAAATGTGCAGGGCTACGGGGGAAGGGCGAGGGAGTGGGACTGGCTGACGTGATTTTGCAGAGAGCCGGCACGGGTTTGATGGACCGAATGGCTTCCTTCTGTGCTGTAACCATTCTATGATTCTAGTCGGTTCTGGAGGTAAAAAAGGCATGGATGAGGGATTCAGTAGATGAGCAGAGGCAGGGACAGAGACGGGTGATGTTACGGAGGTGGAAGTCGGCAGTACTCAGATGGGTCTAGATGTTTTTCTACACGTCCCAGACGCATATCTACAAAGTCCAGAATTGTTCTGTCCTCACACCAAGAGGGAAGCAAGAACTAATTTAAGGATTCACCTGTGTAGGCAATTTGTGGATATTGGATTAATGGAGTTTCTGATGGTCTGTTTCTGTGCCGAGGCATAAATTACGGAAAGGTGATGGTTACAGCACTGGCCTATCACAGCTACCCCAGCACTGAAGCACTGACCACACTTCATCAGCTTCGCTGAGCGGGTCACATCGTTCGCATGCCAGACACGAGGCTCCCAAAAACAAGCGCGCTACTCGGAACTCCTTCACGGCAAGCGAGCCAAAGGTGGGCAGAGGACATGTTACAAGGACACCCTCAAAGCCTCCCTGATAAAGTGCAACATCCCCACTGACACCTGGGAGTCCCTGGCCAAAGACCGCCCTAAGCGGAGGAAGTGCATCCGGGAGAGTGCTGAGCGGAAAGAGTATGCGGCAAACCAGTTCCACCCACCCTTTCCCTCAACAACTATCTGTCCCACCTGTGACAGGGACAGTGGTTCTTGTATTGGACTGTTCATCCACCTAAGGACTCATTTTTAGAGTGGAAGCAAGTCTTCCTCGATTCCGAGGGACTGCCTATGATGATGATCACAGCTAGTTGCACAAGTCAATTCAATAAATCTGGTAATTGGCGGCCAACATGACAAAAATGACCATTTACGCCCAACTAGTTGCTCATTGGAGAAGGAAGCCTGCCGACCTTACCCAGGCTGCCCTGCCCTAAATCCTGCTCTCTGTGAAGTGACCTCACCAGTTGCTGAGCGGCTATGGAATGCATCTCATCATCTTCTCAAAGCACCTAGAGATGGACAATAAAGTCTGATAGAAAGATAACTTTAAAAATATTCTATGTAGTGAAAGCATTATTCTAGCCTATACGTATGCAGACCACACCTCCTTTCTACAGTGCCCACAATATGAACTTGCCAGCAGCTCACCGTTCCTGTCCTGCAGTGTCCCAGAGCTGAAGAGCCACCCGACTGTGAGCAACATTTACAGTTTTCACATGATAATCGATACCTGGAAATAAAAACAATGTTTACATAGAAGCATTGATAAATGATGTATAATACAGGTGTTTGCACATGGAATATAATTTATATAATTTGTTAAAATGAATTTACTATTTAGAAGCACTTTCCTTGCTACAAACATCAGCCTGACCTTTGCCCTCAATCTCATCTACAAGGATTGGGGTCAAGGTAGGAACCACCTCTGGTCCAGCCTACACGTGACTCCCGTCCCACCTGTGGTCGGGCCTACATGTGACGCCCGTCCCATCTGTGGTCGGACCCACGAGACTCCCGTCCCACAATATGTGGTTGATCTTAATGCCCTGAAAAGTGACGCAATCTTCATAGAATACGAAGAATAAGCAAGAGAAATATCCGATCAGCAACAAGGGAGGTCATGGATCTAAACAATCACGGCTAAGCGACCCTGCAAAAACCAGCCACGAATACCTGGGGTCTTGTGTCTAGGCTGGAACGATACCCCACAGATCAGATATTGTCACAGTCCCATCAGCTGATATTCATCACCATCCCTAGATATTAGAGAAGTTTGTGAAGCTTGAAACAGGAGTGGGTGCAGGGCGACCTAGTACTGGTTCAAGCTCTGCCTCCACTGGCCCTGCCCAGCTACAGCACCACCCCATCCGTCCCAAGCCCCGCCCACCACAAGCCCCGCCCCCTCTCCTCCTCCACCCCTTTCCCTCCTAGATTCACAGAATCCTAGAATGGTTACAGCACAGACTGAGGCCATTTGGCCCGTCGAGCCCGTGCCGGCTCTCTGCAAGATCACTTCAGCTGGTCCCATTCCCCCGCCTTTTCCCCATAACTCTGCAAACTTTTTCCATCAGTTACTTATCCAATTTCCTTTTGAAAGCCATGATCGAGTCTGCCTCCACCATCCTTTCAGGCAGTGCATTCCAGATCCTAACCACTCGCTGCATAAAAAAGTGTTTCCTCATGTGGCCTTTGGTTCTTCTGCCAATCACCTTAAATCTATGCCCTCTGGTTCTCGACCCAGCTTCCACAGCTCTCTGGGGCAGAGAATTCCACAGATTTACAACCCACAGAAGAAATTCCTCCTCATCTCAGTTTTAAATGGGCGGCCCCTTATTCTGAGACTATGTCCCCTAGTTTTTGTTTCCCCTATGAGTGGAAATATCCTCTCTGCATCCACCTTGTCGAGCCCCCTCAGTATCTTATATGTTTCGTTAAGATCACCTCTCATTCTTTTGAACTCCAATGAGTAGAGGCCCTCATCTCCGGAATCAACATAGTGAAACTTCTCTGAATAGCCTCCAATGCAAGTATATCCTTCCTTAAATACGGAGGCCAAAACTGTATGCAGTACTCCAGGTGTGACCTCATCAATACCCTGTACAGTTGTAGCAGGACTTCTCTGCTTTTATACTCCATCCCCCTTGCAATAAAGGCCAACATTCCCCTTTGCCTTCCTGATTACTTGCTGTACCTGCATACTAACTTTTGTGTTTCATGCACAAGGACCCCCAGATCCCTCTGTACTGCAGCACTTTTGAAAGTCCATGTACACCACATCAACCACATTACCCTCATCAACCCTTTTTTCACCTCATCAAAAAACACAATCAAGTTAGTTAAACACGATTACAAAAGCAAAATACCGCGGATGCTGGAATCTGAAATAAAAACAGAAAATGCTGGAAATCTCAGCAGGTCAGGCAGCATTGGTGGAGAGAAAACCAGAGTTAACGTTTGGGGTCAACAACCCTTCGTCAGAACTGGCCAATGTTTGAAAATAATAAATCTTAAGAAGCACTAAAGGGGGTGGGGGGGGGGGGGGAGTGGTGGAGAACACAAGGGAACATCACTGTTCCCTAAACTGTTCCCCAACTGACACTTGCTCTACTTGACCTATCTCATTCCCCAGAACCAGATCCACCAATGCCTCCTCCCTCGTTGGGCAGGAAGCGTACTGATCAAGTAAGTACTCCTGAACACACGTAAGAAATTCTTCCCCCTCTTTGCCCTTGACACTATTACGATCCCAGTCTTTATTCGGATATTTGAAGTCCCCTGTTATCACTACTCTTATAGTTCTTGCATCTCTTTGCAATTTCCCTGAAAATTTTCACCTCTATATCCACCCACTAGCTGGCAACCTATAGAATAGACCAAGTAGTGTAATGCCACCTCTCCTGTTTCTCAACTTTAACCAAATAGATTCTGTTCTTGATACCACCAGGACATCCTCTCTCTCCAGCACGTAATATTCGCCTTAATCAATGCTGTCATACCATCTCCTTTCTTTCCTTCACTATCTTTCCTGAACAACTTAAATCCAGGAATATTTAGAACCCAATTCTGCCCTTTTTTGAGCCAGGCCTCCGTTATCGCCACAACGTTGTATTCCCAGGCGGCTAATTGCGCCTGCAGCTCGCCAACATTATTTACCACGCCATGTGCATTTACACACATGCATTGTAAACCTCTCTTAGACCTTCTTGTATTCTCTCAAAGTCTGAGCCCTCCTAATACCGTACTATTTGTTACTCTAGTGCTATCCGTCTTTCCCAATCTTTTGTGCATCTTGTTTTTCCTTTCTAATGTTGCATCCTGGTGCCCATCCCGCTGCCTAATTTGCTTAAACCCTCCCCAACAGCACTAGCAACCCCCTACCCCCCCCACCTGTGAGGACATTGGTCCCAGCTCTGTTGAGGTGCAACCCATCCGGCCTGTGCAGGTCCCACCTCCCTCCCTGCCCCACCAGATGAGTGTTTCTGCCATGTGATCAGTCCATTAATATCTTTCTGCAGTCTACAGCTTTCTTCATCATCAACCCCACAGACAATTTTTGTATCATCTGCAAACTTCTTAATCATGCCCCCTGCATTGAAGTTGAATCATTGATGTATAAAAAGCAAGGGATCAAGTACTGAGCCCTGCGGAATCCCACTGGAAATAGCCTTCCAGTCACAAAGAAATCCATCGACCATTACTCTTTGCTTCCTGCCTCTGAGCCAATTTTGAATCCAACTTGCCACTTTGCCCTGACCAGTCTGCCATGTGTGACCTTGTCAAAAGCCTTGCTAAGATCTATATACACTACATCAAAAGCACTGCCCTTATCGACCCTCCTTGATACCGCCTCAAAATATTCAATCGTTAGTCAGACACGACCTTCCCTTAAATCCACGCTGACTGTTCTTGATTGCATTTTTAAGAATTCTGCATCCTCTATATCTTTTATACTGATTCTATCTCAGTTAATGTAAGGGTACTTGAAATTTCCGACTATTAATGCCCTGTTGTTGTTGCATTTCAGAAATGTGCCTCCTTCAATCTAATTTCACCGCAGGAACCTGTCTTCTCCGACCCCATTTCACCACTTGCTCCCGAGACCCTTTCGTATTTTACTTCCATGTTGATCTAATTTCCTCCAACATGTGGTATTGAATTGGCTTTAATAGATTCTTTTTGTAATATATTCCACATTTTAGTTCCTGTGTGTGTGAAAAAAATCCCTGCTACCCATCTAAAGTTTCACCAGGAATCCCAGTTTATGTTCCCTTGTTACCGATTCACCAACCCCTGCCAAGTTATTTAGCTTTTTACCTTCGCAAATGCTTCATAACTTTGAATATTTCAGTTAGATCCTCCCGTAACTTTATGGAGAATTTTATATTCAATTGAAAATGTCATTAAAATCAGCCTTTGCTAGACATCTGATATTAGCAACAAACGGTTCACATGGATTCCACCATTTTAATAAAGCTTTGGGGTTTATGAGCACATAGCAGAATGACGAGCTCGAACTGCTAATACCTGAATTGCACAATGCAACGTTTCTATTCCAGCACATTTACAACTCTCACCACTGTTTGGGAATTGAACTAAATGTTCAAAGAAGAAGAATATTCCCATGTGGAACAGATATTAGCTTCACAACGTTAGCTATAGTAAAATAAATCCATGTCACATGACGAGAGCTGACCACCTCACGTACCAACAGTGGCGCACATTCCAGGGCAAAAACTAGCGCCACAAAATCGTCTCAGAACAGAGCTTTTCCCCACACTGGAATTACCGACAAAAATGATTTTGAATAAACGGTCAGGGCTGGAGCACGGTTCTCTGTCCTGTAAAGAAAGGATCATTCGTTTTATTTAAAATACTTTGAAAAATGAATCAATTCCACTCCTCAAAAATCTGTGATAATCTTGTCTATTAAACAAAAACACTGGTCAGGCCGCATTATAGAAAAAAGACATTAAAGCCACAGAGAGCAGTTGGTGTAGCTTCACCAGGATGAGGAACTTTGGTTCATGAAGCGAGACTGGAGATACTGGGACTGTTCCCACCGGAGCAGAGAAGGTTAAGAGGAGATTTAATAGAGCTTTTAAAATTATGAAGGGTTTTGATGGAGTGAATAGGGAGACTATTTCCTCTGGTTGGGGAATCTGTGACGAGGAGCCTCAGTTTAAAATGATCCCTAAAGATGGGGAGCGTGGTTCGGAGGTAGTTCTTTACACAGAGAGTTGTTAGAGTTTGGGATGCTTGGTCACAGGAGGTGTTAATTTGATCATTTTTCAACAGAAAGGATTTATAAATAAAGATTACTTTTAATATTTTTTTCAAGCAAAGCATAACAACGGCACCAAAATAAAAATTTATTTTGCTAAATAAAAGTTTATTTCGCCAGAACAGAAACAAAAACCTTGTCTCGATAATGGAACAACATTGACACCCACTCTGTGGAGAGCAGTGATCGCTGCCTGCGTGTGAGGATAGAAATAAAGATTTACCTTTTGAAACTGGAAGAAAAGAAAGACTTGCATTTCTATAGCGCCTTTCACACACTCAGAACGTCCCAAAGTGCTTCACAGCCAATGGACTGGATCGCAATCAGGCTTTGTTAAAGAGAAAGCCTCAAGCTCCTTCACTCCGATAAAGGGTTAGAATCATTGGATGACAGTTGGAGGATATGTTGTTTCAGTCATGTACGATGACCCATTGATGTGAGGCAGTGTGGCGAGACCTTTATTCTGTATCATTACACGTTACACCGATTGAAATAAGTAAATCTGATCATAATTATTGCTCTGAAATGGTTCATCTGAAGCACTGTCCAACCAAGTGTTGGCTAGTATATCGGAGTGTGAAAGACGTGACCACGTGCTGCAGGTCACAAGTGGATACTACACCCTCGTCACGCTGACACAAAAGTGGGGATATTCGCTGACGATTGCAGTGTTCAGTTACATTCACAACACCTCAGATAATGGAGCAATCCATGCCCGCATGCAGCATGACCTGGACAACTTTCAGGCTTGGGCTGATAAGTGGCATGTAACATTTGCACCACCCAAGTGCCAGGTAATGACCATCTCCAATGAGAATCTAACTATCTCCTCTTGACATTCAATGCCATTACCATCACCGAATCCCTCACCATCAACATCCTGGGGGTCACCATTGACCAGAAACTTAACTGGACCAGCCACATAAATACTGTGGCAACAAGAGCAGGTCAGAGGCTGGGTATTCTGGGGTGAGTGTCTCACCTCCTGACTCCCCAAAGCCTTTCCACCATCTACAAGGCACAAGTCAGGAGTCTGATGGAATACTCTCCACTTGCCTGGATGAGTGCAGCTCCAACAACACTCGAGAAACTCGACACCATCTAGGACAAAGCAGCCTGCTTGATCGGCACCCCATCCGCCACCTTAAACATTCACTCCCTCCACCACCGGCGCACCGTGGCTGCAGTGTGCACCATCTACAAGATGCGCTGCAGAAACTCCCAAACCCGCGACCTCTACCACCGAGAAGGACAGGGCAGCAGGCGCATGGGAACATCATCAAGTTCTCTGCAAGTTCCCCTCTAAGTCACACCATCCCTCATCGTCATTGGGTTAAAATCCTGAACTCACTCGCTAACAGCGCTGTGGGAGTACCTTCACCACATGGACTGCAACGGCTCACCACCACCTTCTCAAGGGCAGTTAGGGATGGGCAATAAATGCTAGCCTTGCCAGCGACGCCCACACATACACATTTTTTTTTTATAAAGTAGATGCAGGCAATGTAAATCAACTCTCTTTAAGAGTAAAATGCTCAGACGGTTTATAGGAATGGCCAGCACCATAGAACCCACGAAGGGATTCACAGTAAACCCAATCTGGAAGGTTCATTGGGACTGTCAGAGACCATTTCAATTTATAAAGCTAAAATACAATAAATATTTGAAGCAGAGGACAGTTGGATTAGTTTGGATTGCTGTAGCTAAGAGCCGGTACAGACATGATGGGCCAAATGGCAGACTCCTGTGCTGTAAACTTGTTTGGTTTATGTCCAGTTTTAGTGCAGTAACAGGCCTCACCCATTAAACCCCTTAAATCACCTGCGACAAAGCAGTGCCAGGGAGACAACTCTGCTCTGCAATTGGTCGATGATGTTTCATTCAACTGCAGGTGCAAGTGACATAATCGAGATTACTGGCTACACTAAACAGAGGCAGAGGGTCAGACTGAGGGGTGAGCAATCGCTGAAGGTGTGAGCAGGGCAGAGGGACGGAGCAAGGCCAGAGGGATTTTTGAGAGAATGATAGGATGACAGAGATGTTGAGCCTTCTTGAACCATTGCAGTTCTTGTGGTGAAGATTCTCCCACAATGGTGTTTGAATTGCTGTTTCTAAGATTTGGATGCGGTGACAATGAAGGAATGGCGATAGATGCCCAAGTCAGGATAGTGCACAGGATAGTGGAGGAGAATTGGTAAGTGATGGTCGAGGGTACAAGGCTGGAGGTTGCTGTCAGAGTAAGCTTCCTGTACTGGTCCTCTGCACAGTGCTCACGATGGGAAAGCTATCCTAAAGATTAGTTTGTTATTACAGACTCTAGGAGCACTCAATATTCCATCACTTGCAGTGCTGGAAATAACTAAAATGCATTTTGCAGCAGTGTTGGAGCATGTTATAACAAACTCTATCATTACTGAGTTTCAGTGACAGGCCTATATTCAGGGTGATGAATATTCAGGGTAATGGATCACATAATCGGCACAATGTGTAGTTTGTGTCAGCTATTGCTCAATTATAAAATGTCAGCAGTTGTGGGGCAGCTTTTACCAATATTTAGTTTGGCATTTCTGTAAAACTGATCTGGACGTGTCAAAACAGTGAAATCTGAAATAACCAACATGTGAAAAGCTCTCTGTCACAGTTAAAGAAAATGATCCAACACCAAGGAACGCAATGAGTATTTCAGCTCAGTAACTTTGTGCAATTCAAATTCTTCACAAAGCTCACTTAACATAAGAAATAGGAACAGGAGTCGGCCATATGTCCCCTCGAGCCTGCTCTGCCATTCAATATCATGGCTGATCTGATCATGGACTCAGCTCCACTTCTCTGCCCATTCCCCATAACCCCTTATCAATTAAGAAACTGAATAAATTTAAGACAGAAATAGACAATGTCCCAGCTTCCACAGCTCTCTGAGGCAGCGAATTTTACAGATTCACAACCCTCACAGAGAAGAAATTTCTCCTCATCTCAGTGTTAAATGGGTGGCCCCTTATTCTAAGATCATGTCTCCTCCATCATTGGAAACATCCTCTCTGCATCCACCTTGTCAAGCCCCCTCATAATCGTATACGTTTCAATAAGATCACCTCTCATTCTTCTGAATTCCAATGAGTAGAGGCCCAACCCACTCAACCTTTCCTCATAAGTCAACCCCCTCACCTCCGGAATCAACCTAGTGAACCTTCTCTGAACTGCCTCCAAAGCAAATATATCCTCTCGTAAATATGGAAACCAAAACTGCACGCAGTATTCCAGGTAGTCCACTTGCCTCTTACTGCCCCTCACTGTGGACAGGGCCCATTGCCCCTCACTGTGAATAGGGCCCACTGCCCCTCCTTGTGAATAGGACCAATTGCCCCTCCTGCCGCTGATGTAATGCAGCATGGATCTGTGTGCAGTACGAGCCACGATTTGCCCAAACATGGCCCCATGTGATGCAGCGATGTGTGCACAGACCCAGTGCAGTGGGGGCCCAGGGTTCAGGAGCTGATCTTTGGTACGATGTCAGTAAATTGGAACTTGTTCGATTCGTCTACCCGACAGCAGTGGCCGAGGCCTTTGTACAAACTGATTTCCACCTCGATATTGTGATTGTTACAGGATACGGAGCAGGATATCGATAAAAAGTCCACAAAACAGCGTGGGTAACGCAGAGAGTTTGAGAAAAAGCAACAGAAAATCCAAGGGCACTAAAGTCAGGGCGTGGACCAGGCAATTAGAATCAAGGATGACAGCACTGAGAATTCTGATGTCGATTCTGTGTCAGGAAATATTGGATTGTGAAAATTCTCCTATAAGGTCTTAATCTGGAACAGATTTTTATTTTTAAATCACTAAAACATGAGAAGTTCATGAACATGCAGTTAAATAGAAACATAGAAAATAGGTGCAGGAGCAGGCCATTCAGCCCTTCGAGCCTGCACCGCCATTCAATGAGTTCATGGCTGAACATGAAACTTCAGTACCCCCTTCCTGCTTTCACGCCATACCCCTTGATCCCCCGAGTAGTAAGGACTTCATCTAACTCCCTTTTGAATATATTTAGTGAATTGGCCTCAACTACTTTCTGTGGTAGAGAATTCCACAGGTTCACCACTCTCTGGGTGAAGAAGTTTCTCCTCATCTCGGTCCTAAATGGCTTACCCCTTATCCTTAGACTGTGACCCCTGGTTCTGGACTTCCCCAACATTGGGAACATTCTTCCTGCATCCAACCTGTCCAAACCCGTCAGTATTTTAAACGTTTGTATGAGGTCCCCTCTCACTCTTCTGAACTCCAGTGAATACAAGCCCAGTTGATCCAGTCTTTCTTGATAGGTCAGTCCCACCATCCCGGGAATCAGTCTGGCGAATCTTCGCTGCACTCCCTCAATAGCAAGAATGTCCTTCCTCAAGTTAGGAGACCAAAACTGTACACAATACTCCAGGTGTGGCCTCACCAAGGCCCTGTACAACTGTAGCAACACCTCCCTGCCCCTGTACTCAAATCCCCTCGCTATGAAGGCCAACATGCCATTTGCTTTCTTAACCGCCTGCTGTACCTGCATGCCAACCTTCAATGACTGATGTACCATGACACCCAGGTCTCGTTGCACCTTCCCTTTTCCTAATCTGTCACCATTCAGATAATAGTCTGTCTTTCTGTTTTTACCACCAAAATGGATAACCTCACATTTATCCACATTATACTCCATCTGCCACGCATTTGCCCACTCACCTAATCTATCCAAGTCACTCTGCAGCCTCATAGCATCCTCCTCGCAGCTCACACTGCCACCCAACTTAGTGTCATCCGCAAATTTGGAGATACTACATTTAATCCCCTCGTCTAAATCATTAATGTACAATGTAAACAGCTGGGGCCCCAGCACAGAACCCTGCGGTACCCCACTAGTCACTGCCTGCCATTCCGAAAAGTACCCATTTACTCCTACTCTTTGCTTCCTGTCTGCCAACCAGTTCTCAATCCACGTCAGCACACTACCCCCAATCCCATGTGCTTTAACTTTGCACATTAATCTCCTGTGTGGGACCTTGTCGAAAGCTTTCTGAAAGTCCAAATATACCACATCAACTGGTACTCCTTTGTCCACTTTATTGGAAACATCCTCAAAAAATTCCAGAAGATTTGTCAAGCATGATCTCCCTTTCACAAATCCATGCTGACTTGGACCTATCATGTCACCATTTTCCAAATGCGCTGCTATGACATCCTTAATAATTGATTCCATCATTTTACCCACTACTGAGGTCAGGCTGACCGGTCTATAATTCCCTGCTTTCTCTCTCCCTCCTTTTTTAAAAAGTGGGGTTACATTGGCTACCCTCCACTCGATAGGAACTGATCCAGAGTCAATGGAATGTTGGAAAATGACTGTCAATGCATCCGCTATTTCCAAGGCCACCTCCTTAAGTACTCTGGGATGCAGTCCATCAGGCCCTGGGGATTTATCGGCCTTCAATCCCATCAATTTCCCCAACACAATTTCCTGACTAATAAAGATTTCCCTCAGTTCCTCCTCCTTACTAGACCCTCTGACCACTTTTATATCCGGAAGGTTGTTTGTGTCCTCCTTAGTGAATACTGAACCAAAGTACTTGTTCAATTGGTCTGCCATTTCTTTGCTCCCCGTTATGACTTCCCCTGATTCTGACTGCAGGGGACCTACGTTTGTCTTTACTAACCTTTTTCTCTTTACATACCTATAGAAACTTTTGCAATCCGCCTTAATGTTCCCTGCAAGCTTCTTCTCGTACTCCATTTTCCCTGCCCTAATCAAACCCTTTGTCCTCCTCTGCTGAGTTCTAAATTTCTCCCAGTCCCCAAGTTCGCTGCTATTTCTGGCCCATTTGTATGCCATTTCCTTGGCTTTAATACTATCCCTGATTTCCCTAGATAGCCACGGTTGAGCCACCTTCCCTTTTTTATTTTTACGCCAGACAAGAATGTACAATTGTTGTAATTCATCCATGCGGTCTCTAAATGTCTGCCATTGCCCATCCACAGTCAACCCCTTAAGTATCATTAGCCAATCTATCTTAGCCAATTCATGCCTCATACCTTCAAAGTTACCCTTCTTTAAGTTCTGGACCATGGTCTCTGAATTAACTGTTTCATTCTCCATCCTAATGCAGAATTCCACCATATTATGGTCACTCTTCCCCAAGGGGCCTCGCACAATGAGATTGCTAATTAATCCTCTCTCATTACACAATACCCAGTCTAAGATGGCCTCCCCCCTAGTTGGTTCCTCGACATATTGGTCTAGAAAACCATCCCTTA